>NW_025999944.1:953952-979767 GCF_001458135.2 Marmota marmota marmota
GCCCCCCCCCCCCAAGCTGGCTTCTCCTGGGAAAGAAATCCAGTCAGGAATGCTGTGCCTCCTCTTGTGGTAGCAGGGGACAGTTTCTGCAGGGAGAGACGTACTCAGAATTACTGCAGGCCCAGGAATGTCAGGTGTCCAAATAAGCCAGGTGGGACCTGGGCAGTGACATTAGCCAACTGCAGCTGTGCCCTTGTGGAAACAGGAGAGCTCAGATTCTGCTGACGCTGAGGGAGTGGCAGTGAAGCACGAGGTTCTGTGTCAGTGTCCTCACACAGATTAATTCCCTGGATCCTGTGAGGCAAGAAAGCCCCATCCATCTTACAAACGAGGAAACTGAGGCTCAAGGAGTGCCCCTGACTTGCACAGGGTGAGTCAGGGACACAGCTGGAGGTCAGAACTGGAGACTCTGTTCCTTCCACCTCAGGGTCCTCTCCCTTCCAAGGTCTCTCCTCTTCACCCCTCTCCCAATGGCTCACCAAGACCAGGTGGCTCCTGATGATCTACATGGACTGCTTGAGACAGGCACCAGAAAGCCTGAGTGTCCTGCCTATCAGGGTGGCTGCAGAAGCTACAAAGAGTAGGGACACTTAATAATAATTCATGAAATAGGGCATCCCTGGGAGAAGGGTGCCTGTCTTCCACCCAGAACTCTAAGCATGGCTTCCTATGCACCCCTCCAGGGCGCCCTCTGCTAGTCGGAAAACTTCCAGGCCTCCTTCTTGTTTTCCGTGATCTCAAGAGATGACTTGCAGATGAATGGACTGTTTTTCTAAGGATTCAGGACAAGAGAGATAGTTGGAATTAGAACAAATTAAGGAAGTTGAGCTTCTCTGGGCCAGTTTTAAGTGGGTTTTGAAGATGGCGGCTGCTGCGTGGCCTTAGGAATGACCCAGCCAGAAGCTCCCTGTGCTGGGTTGAGGACATCCTGAGGTTGGGATGAGCACAGGGGGCTCGTGTCTGCTCTGCCCCCACACTCCTGGGCTAGTCCCTTGCCTTCCTGGAGTCTATTTCCCCATTTCTCAAAGGCAGGGGTGAGCTGGTGACCTCTGGGATTGATCCAAACCAGAAAGGTATAAAACAGTGAGATGAGCAAAAGCACTTATGAAAAGCCTTGAGTGCTGACCTGATGTATTTGAACTTGGGGAGATAAACCACCGTTAATTGCTAAGCCAGAGAAGGCAATGAGGGCATCAAAACAGGTGGCTTAAGAAAGGGATGCTCACAGCTCATGAACTGGTGATCACAGGAGGAGACAGTACAGATGAGGAGAGGAGAGTGCAGGAGGGGAGGGGAGGGAGATTGGCTGAGGGGATTGATGAGACCAACCTGTGCTTTCTCCACCACCGCCTCAGGCTTTACAAGTTTGTTACAGCAGTGATATCATTTTCTTGCCTACAGGGCACACACATGCCCACGCACACCCACAATCCTAATCCTGCCCTGGACAAGCTGTTATCCATGGGGGAAACCCCTCTGAGCTGGGCCTTTTCAGCGACGAAGCACACTGGGATTGCAGGGCGTGGAGCAGGCTCACCTCATCCACAGGCCCTCCCCTTCTCACATGCAGCCTTGAAGTCAGGCATCTCCCTCAGTGCTGGCCACCCGCTGCCCACTGCAGTCCTGCTCGCTGCCCACTGCAGTCCTGGCTGAGTTCTTTTGCTTGGTGTCTCCTAGGGCTCAAAGACCCTAGGAAATGCCCTGGCCTTGCCTTGTCCAGCATCTCCTGAAGGCAACAGTAGGAGTCACTAACTCGCCCATCTTTCCTCCTAAAACTAATAGCTCTAGACAGACACACCCAACCTCCAATCTCCTGCCCAGCCAGGCTGCAGACAGTGGCCCCGCCTCACAGTGACCTCAGCTGTCCCACAGACTCTTACTTTAGTTCCTTTCCCCTGGGGCTGGATATTTTATGTTCAAAGTTCAACTCTGAGTCTTCCCTTGGGATGGATCCAGGAAGGCGGAAAGTGGCCCTGGGTGCTACCCGAGCAGGGACAGGTATTCATGGGGTACTCATGGGTGACCAAAGCCCTGAGAATGCCATGCATATCTTCCCTTCCACCCAAACTGCTCCTCTTATTGCATTCTCCAAACACAACAGATGATGCCCTCTTCTCCATGGGCCAGGTGCTGTACCCTAGCAGAGGGTCTCCCCAGGGCACTCACAGTCCTGCTGGAGGACCAAAGCACATGCGCATGGGCAACCCAGTCAGCACAGGCTTCCTGGAGAACAGGGTGATCCCACCCAGCAGAGACCAACTTCACGCCTGGGGCGGGGGCTCCCTGCTTGTGCCTGGTAGTTCTCAGCCAGGGATGATGCCCTCTCCCATCTTCCCCTAATGAACCAGGCAATCCACTGGGACCCCTAGTGTTCCCCTGGTCAAAGGCTGACCTGGCCTGCAGCTGATCCCAGCTGATTCTAAGTAGAGCAAATCTCACCAAAAGCAGGGTGGTATCATGAGTGAAAATAGCTATTAAACCATCCAAGAAAACTTGACTCCATTTGAGTCCTGTAGATGGATCTGAGCCTTGCTCTCTGCATTTTTCTCTAGGGTCTCTAGAGCCTTCTAGTCACTTAGGACAAAGCCAGCAGCTACTCCTTGGCTATCTGGTTGGAGCCACAGATGTCCACTGACCTGAGCTGACCCTTCCTTGGTTGGCTGTTCCATGGCTCTGTTCGTCTAGCCGTTATCCCAGCCAGCCAAGGTCCTCCTCTCCTGCTCCCTCTCCTCATCCCACCCTGTCATCTTCAGGACCCCAGGAATCTTCCTGTCATCCAGGACACACAGGATAGGGAGGGACCACCACCTGATGGTGGCATTAACAAGTGACAATGCACTTATAGTTAGAAATAAAGATGGAAGATGGCCTTCTTCACGGCCACCTGTTAAGCTCTTCTTTGGAATGATTGTTCGTGGAAATAATAAGGGGGAAAGGACTGTCCCAGGGTTCCCAACTGGGAGGTGCCCCTTACTCTAACCATTCTGAGAGAAGCTGATCCCACAGAGGAAAAGCTCGCCAGAGACTTCACAGCCACGTTGATTTCTAGCCAGGTGTTCCCAGGCCCTGCGGCCAGTGGTCTTGGTCTCCGTAGCTTCTGCGGTGAGGGCTGCCATAGGGAAAAGGACTAAACTTGGCTTTACCATCAGCACCTGGCTGCCGAGCCTGCCAGGTGCTCCATCCCACCCCATGAGAACGCCTTGAACAGCCCTACGGGACCGGTTACTCCTGATTAGATAAGAGAAAATTCCTTTTTTTTTTTTATCCTGGATACAAAAGCAAAATTATTTTTTTTTCTCACTTTCACCAGGGTTTTCAATTGAATACATCTGAAACCCTGACTTTAAAAGAAAAAAATTTTCACTTTGAAGCAGGTATTTTTGATGGGGCTTATTTTTGGATTTGAGATCCCTGGGCTTCTTGCCCCATGAATTACCGCTTGCTGCTGTGTTGGAAATGCAGACATTGGTGACCACAGTATTAAGCCAAATTTAAAATCTTTAGTCTCCTCCATCTGTAAGTGTTATGTATCTACCTCATTATGATTTTTTTGGTTTCCTGTGCTTTCGTGTTGTGTACAATGTCAGAGGTGAAATGTAGATAAAAATATATATATATAAAAATATATATTTTTTGCTTTGCAATAAAGTTCAAAGCTATAACACAGAATATTCATGAAACGTCATAGCCTTTTATTGTGCTCTGTTCTTAGTTGTGAACTGTCCTCGGGAGCCCTTCCGCCTATTCACTAGAGTCAATATTGTTACGTTTGTCATTTTTGATGAATTATCCTAATTATTTTAAGTGTACTTTTTGGATACATGAATAAGACACTAGGATTCTTGAACAACTCTTGGTTTCAAAGGTGCTTTATTTCTGTGGACTCAAGTGATCAGAGGGAAGTGTCTCTGCAGACTTGAATTTCCAGATAAAATGACCCATATCAACGTTGTTGCGCTTTGGGTACAGAAGGAAAGGTTTGTGCTTAGGGGGAAAAAGGAAACATTTGTTTGGCTTTAACTTTCTGCAGCTTTTGACATTTACTTATGTCCAACTTCAGTTCCTTGGCATGAAATCCAAAAAAACTCATGGCCTTCCTAGTATTCTTGACTAATTTGGCTGTTTTCGACTTTTTGAATTTGCCATTTTCTCTAGGTTGATTTTGTGTATTGTGCTATTTGGTGGTGAACTATGCTGTGCCCAGCCCCCACCTCTTCTCTAAACCTTCTGGAACTCTCTTTCATACCATGCATTAAGAGGGACGGTGCTCTGGAAATATTTGTAGTCTACAAGCCAGCGACGCCATAAAGACTCAAGTTTTTCAGAAGAGTCCTGACCACTTACAGGACTGGCTCATGGGATCTTGCAGAGAAGGTGGATTGTCTGCAGTTGATTCTCCTTATCTAGATGTTTGGACAGAATTCCTTTCCTTTAGCTAAGCACACCTAGGTCGTGAGCCCTCCGTAATGTGTATGGTTCAATAATCCTTGTTTTTCTGTGTCTTTGGCCAAAAATATGTAAGGCTTTTCTCAACTTCACTTAATATGTTTTAAATGGGATAAAGAAAGGTCTGTAAGTGAGAGTAAAATATCCTTAAAAATGACCCTTCTGTAGAACTCTCTAGATGTTTTATTATTTCTGAGCTCCAAGGAGTTATGGGAAAATAGTAATTGAAAGGAGGAGAATCATTTCCACAAGTGGATCCTCTTCCCATAAAGCACATACGATGCTACAGAAAGTGAGAACACGAGATTCAATTCATAACACGTTGTTTTTTCTTCTTTAAATCATAGAGAATTGCTGATGTGCATTGATAATTGACATTTTAACTTGTAATTTGGAGGGTTTGCTCTGTTCTTTAACAATGCTGAACTGGCATTTAAAACAACTCTGGCTTGGTTCTACTTTTCCTGTTCTTCCTATTTCTCTCTTTTTATGGTATAATGGTCTGTCAAAGAATTTAAATGCAGATAAAATGTATACAGAAGGTGGAACACACTGGTGTTGATTTGGAGGGAAAATATAATGATAAATATATATTTATATGTATGTATACATATGTGTAAGTAGGTGAGTGGGAATATATGATATATTCACACACACATGACATATACACACACACGGGCATGATGACAATATGCTTCCAAAGCTGGTTTTTGATTCTAAGGGATTTGCTACCTCACTGAGCTTCCCAAGATTTTAAGATTTCCTTTGAAATCATTAAATATTTGAGAAATGTTTGCTATAGATTATTTTTTTCCACTTCCATTTTTCTTTAACTAGAAAGCACAATTCTTACTAGTCCCTTCTCTTTTGGTGACATAGCTATGGTGGATTTGGAGGAGCCTATTCTTAGGTGGGTTTTTTTTTTTTTGTTGTTGTTAGGTTCTTTCCTGTACCTCTCCTTCCATCCTGTGCAGTTTCAAGAGAAAGTCATTGGCAGACGCACCCGCACCTGCCCTTCTTGACTCCACCTCTCCATGCATCTCCCGTGCCCACGGGCCTGTCCATCACTCACTCGTGGAAGACATTGTTCATCCGGTTGCTCCTCAGGGAGGGCTTGCTGGCTGTTCTGAGTCTGAACACTGGGCTGCCTCCATTCTTGCAGCACCTTCCTGTGGCCACACCCTTTGTACCCAGGTCACAGATGATAGGAATGCCAGGCTTAGGGGCAGAGGATCTTTCTCCATCTGTGGCAGAGACCTTTAAAGCCATATATTGGTGACTCAAAGCATAAGAGGTAACCTATTTCTTTTAGAGGAGGGGTCCAAATGTTCACCTGAGGTGAATGCATGGACATGAGCCAGTTGAGCCAGTTCCATTCCTGCATTGACGTGTGCCCCAGATGAGCCAGTTCCATTCCTGCATTGACGTGTGCCCCTCGTGGGCAAAGCTCCCTGGATTGGAGGGAAGCCCTGCCTGGTGGAGCAGCCTGGGAAAGCGGAAAGGAAGGTGAGCTTTTTTCTCTCTAAGGAAGGATTGCCTTCTCCCCCTGCCTTTTCCATCAGACCCGTCTCTGCAGGTCAGGTTGGTCCTTGGGCTTGACGACAGGTTGGGTTGTTGAGCGAGTTTCCTGCACTGCTGAGA
This sequence comes from Marmota marmota marmota, assembly GCF_001458135.2. NCBI lineage: Eukaryota > Metazoa > Chordata > Mammalia > Rodentia > Sciuridae > Marmota > Marmota marmota. Next base: position 960,040 of record NW_025999944.1, read on the forward strand.
ATGCTGAGTGTTTCTCCGTGTTGCTTGTCTGGGTGCCTCTTTGCCCCTAGATGGGGAGAAGGCACTGTCCTGGGAAGCTGTCCTTCTGGATGAAGATGCTTTGGGTGCTGTTAATGGCTGTTAGTTGCTCTTAAGTTCCAGTTTGAAATCTAATTCTGATGCTCCAGCTGATTTTTGGGTGCACTGCTTTTGGACAAGAATAACTTCTAGGCCTGAGGAACTTGGATCACTGGAACAGAGGGAGCAGGTGTGTTTCAATGGCATGTGGCAACGGGTGCCAAGATTTCTTTACCCTGAAATCAAAGTGTTGCACAACCAGGTAGAGACTTTTTGCATGTGGACTTCCCTGGCCACTGGGTCTGCCGGGCACTGACTTTCCTTGCACAAGGACAAGGTGACAGATAAGAAATCAATTTTACCTCCTAGGAACTTCCCTGCCAGACAGTATCAGTCAATTGACTACCAAGTATTTATTGAACACTTGCTATGCCAAGCACAGGGCTGGGACCCTGGAGGGTCTAAAGGGGGAAACAAACTTCAAGGAATATAATAGAAGAGATAAGAAATATGTTTAAGTAACTATGATACAATGAAAAATAGCACCCACAGAGTGGGAAGAGGTGCGCTGGGCATTCAAAACAAGAAGATACTTCCAAGCAGTATACAAGAGAAGGCCTCAAAAATCCTGGCATCAGGTCAGGGTGGAAGGATTGGTGGGCTGCACAGAGGAGGATGCATAGGTCAGCCGTGCCCACAGGCCTGTTCATCACTCACTCATGGAAGACACTGTTCACTTTCTGATGAGAAAGCAAGACCATTCCCAGCAGTGCATGTCCGTGCCATACTGTGTCTTTCACTGTCTGTTCATGTTCACTCGACCTTTGGAAAGAACACTCCTTTAGTTGCCGCTGTGTTGACTCTGGGTTGGAACATGATTCAGGAAATGGCTCCCCTTGTGGATAACCACATTCCCTCTTCAAAGGCTTCAAGGACGACCCCAAGAGCTGGGCTTGCAGGTGCTCATATGTCCAGTGCGCATGCTGTGGTGCTCACATGTGTCCAGTGTGCATCCCATGGTGCTCATATATGCATGCTGTGGCTCAAAGTTCAGTGCACTGTGGCCTTGGTGTGTCTGAAACCTATCCCTCTGGTCCTCCACGCTTGGTAGAGGCCAGGAGGAATGAGGCCCGAAGTGGAGTCTTGCTTGTGAGGGGATGTCAGAAGACTGGAAGGTTTGAATCGACCATTCTACATTTGCTTTATGGGACCACTGAGTTGCTAAGGTCAAAGGGAAGGCATCTGAACAGTCAATGAAATTCCTAATGCCCACGCCTCCCAGGAGACAGAGAAGAGCCAGCTTCTGTTTCCCAGTAAGGTTTCAGTTCAACCCTGGCCAGCCCAGCATTCCGGAACATTTGAGACCACTGCAGCCTGCCAGAACCAGTCCAGCCATGCAGACCATGATCAGCCATGAGCCCCCAATGTAGCAGTCACAGCAGTAGTAACAGTGGTCACAGTATCTCCTAATGAGGGACTGGATCCTTGCAATTTGGAGTAAGACCCATTTTTCCTATAATTTGTGCAATGGTTCTGGGCCTTTCCAGATACCACAAGAATCTAGAAGAGAGGGCTGAAAAAGATTTTTTTCTGACCCTTTCTTCAATGGCCCCCAATTTCCTCACCCTGGCATATAGTTTCTCTTACAGTTTGTTCAACATGATTTCATGTTCTGAAGATTAGAAAAATGCAAAAACAAAGGATTCAGAAATCGGATAGGAGATGTGAAGGCACAAAGAATCAGGGCAGCAGGAAAACCTCCCATACAGACCTGTTCTCAGCATTGGTCTTTGCCATTCAATGTAACCTTGCCTCTGATTGGACCTCAGATCCCAGCACACTGAAGTGGAGATGCAGGGAATGGCAGTTCTGAACCTTAGCCCTTATTCTATTATTATTATTATTATTTTATTTAGAGACAGGGTCTCACTGAGCTGCTTAGTGCCTCCCTAGATTGCTGAGGCTGGCTGCGATCTTCCTGCCTCAGCCTCCCAAGCCACTGGGATTACAAGGCGTGCGCCACTGCACCTGGCTCTTGGACTTTAGCACTTATTAACAGAACAAACAGCCTCAGAATTCCCTGAGTTTTCTTAGTTTGGCTCCTTACAGTCATTCTCTCTTTAACTTTTAGAAAATAATATTATTGTCAACTACGGCTTAGGACCTTTCCAGCGAGAGTGGGATGGGGCCCATTTCTGGCCCTAGAGCGGATTGATCAACCCTGTCAGCCCAACACCCGTTCTAAAAAGGTGGACTTCTACTTTGCACAAGTCATTTTTAACTCCAAGCTTCAAGAGTTTAAATGTTGATAATTCCCTGTACTACCCGGCCGCTGGGGCTCCGGTGAGCCTGACTGCCCATGTGCATCCACTGAGGGTGACACGCAGACTCTCGCTGGCCCCCATGTACCTTGCACACCTTATCTTCTGCCAAGCCTGTGTTGCCCAAACTGTCACTCATCTCATACTCAGCTCTTATTGACGGAGCCTCTGCTTCATGCCGATTTGTTAAGTGTTTTTCTATTTTCTTAGTTCACCTAAGTTATTCTCTGCAGCAACCCTATTCTCTGCAGGGATATAATCTACAGCTTTGTTTTACAGATGAGGAAAATGAGCCTTAGGTGACTGAATGGACTTCCCATCTTCCATTAGTAAGAGACAAAGCCACTTGGTGTGCCCCAGCGTCTGGACCGAGAGCCCTTGCCTCCTCCACCACACCCCTGACCACACTCTCCCTGCTTCTTTGTGACAGCCTCTTACCTTTCTTTTCTTCCCATGATCCAGTTGAACTTGGAGGTTTGTTGTGGTACATCTTACCTGGGCTTGCAGCAGCTGAGGGTGGCTTTACCTATGAAGAAACAAGTCACCTTGAGATGGCTGAGAGTAGAGCATTAGCTGAGTTTGACATGTGAAAAAGAATGCCTTTCCCTTATTTCCAAGAATCTTCTGTGAAAAATTGTCTAGCATAGATCTTTTGCAAACCTATATTTGAAGCCAATTGGTATTCTTCTGATTATCTCAGGAGGTTTCTTTGGCCTTTGGCAGGATAGCTCCATATGGTAGAGAAGTGGTGTATGGAGTGTGTGGCACCATTATCTTTTGGAGCCCAAGCTGCTAAAAAGAAATTGAACAGTAAAGCTCTGAACTTAACCAGAGTTGCTGCTTCCAGATTGGCCATTCTGAGGCCCTGGGCTCTTACCGTGCTTCAGAAAGCTCGCCAAGACCTTGGCTTTGTCTGATGCTAACACTGGCAGCCATCTTCCCTGAGGTCAATGGAAGAGCTTTCTTCTCTTGGGAGCCAAGGGTCCCTGAGCTCCTGCACAGCTGATTCTTTCCATTAAGCAGTCATCTGACTTCCTCATCATTCATCTGCAGAGATCCCAGGCACCTGACTAGAACTTGCAGCCAAGTAGTGCCGTGTGGTGGGGAGCTCCTGCACTGAAGGGTGAGGCCAGAAGTGATGGGGTTTGAGGGAAAGGAAGAAAGACAGCTTAGCACCACTGGGCTCAAAGACAGAGGAGATGACATGGCACATGATGAAGGGCAACTGAGCAGGACATTAGGGACAGTTGATAAAGAAACAACGTCCATAAGGTATCCCCTCATCTTCCCCTACTTTCCTTAAAAGTAGCCCCCATGGTGCAACAATATGTGGTCTCTATGGACCACCATTTATAGAGGATGCTTCTTGCAAGATCATCGAAAGCAGTGCTCTCTTGGGGAAAATGGCTTAGCCAGAGATAAGAGGCAAAGAGAAGGGAGGGTGAGATAAGATTCCTCTTTCCCCAAGACAGACTGCTCTAGAGAGTGGGATATGTCCCCCACAATCCCGTTAGCCTCAACCTGGAGGCTGAAGAATTGGCCTCTTTACCATCTCACCTCCAGAAGAAATGAAAGACCCAAAACCCAACGTGGCTACACCATCACAGCTGTCAGTCTAGCCATTAAGTCTTCGTGTCCACAGACCATGTGCCTCCCTCCCGACCCCTGTGGATTTAGAGATCGAGTTAAGCAGTATGCTAAGAATAGGTTTATGGATTAAAGAGAACAAAGAAAAAGGATATTCTCTTAGGAACAGAAAAGAGAGATACAATAACCCAATACAAGGTTCAACACGGGCCTGGTATTGGTCACCTTACCTTCAAAGGTTCCCCCTGAAATAAGCAGCCCTATGCCAATCCCATGTTGCCCCTTTAGACCAATGAAATATGTCATCAATTCCTCCTTAACATTCCTCTCCTCCAAGCAGGATCTCGACTCTACATACATCCAAGCACAGCAGCTGGTGATGGAATTCACCACTGGGCTAACATACAGCCCAGCAGTTTCCTCTTCTGAAGATGACAATGACACTCCCTAAGGTCCCTTCTCATCCTAGAATTCATTCTCAACACACCCACTCATCCAGCAAATGAGAAAGGAGTTTATTTCCTCCCAACCCATCCCAATGTGTCTGAGTATAGGAACCCAGGCACAGCCTCCTTAAGTCAGTGGTAAGTATCTCCTACATCAATCCAACTATACTTTTCTCTTGATTTAAAAAAAAAAGTGAAGTCAACTGCTCACTGCCCTAATAAAAATACTCAAAACTGCTATCTTGAAGATTAAAAACACTTTGCTTCCTCCAGTCCCCAGTTTGTGGTTGACATCAAGCAGTTTAAAGTGTTGGGTGAAGTCCAGAGCATTAACTTGTCATAGGAGAGGAATTGGCCACATTGGATCTGCAAAGATTATTGACCAAACACAACCAAGCAAAAAATAATCCCATAAACCCCCCACCACGGTCCTTTACAAGTCCACCTAGAGCTGATGACTGATCACCATCTCACCAAGAACGTACTTTGGATACAGAAAATTTCTGAGCCCCCTTCAGGGGAAGGTGCCGTGCTTTGAGTGGAGTGAATGGGGCTCTTTGCTGGGCCTGTGGTGTGCTTCCCCCCCACCCCCCACCGTCCTCCAACTGTGGATAAAGTGACGTCCTGTCCAACATGCAGATGAGGAATCTGAAGGTCAGAGAAGATGATCTGCCCAAGGTCACATACCACTGAGAAGCAAGAACCCCATGCCCCAGCCGGTGACGTGCAAAGCCCTTCTCTTGAGAGATGGAAAAGCATAGGCCACCTCCCCCTCACCACTGTGCAGACAGTGTCTCTTCTCCAAACCCTATTCCTGGGAGTCACTTTCAACTAAAGGAAGCTCCACAACTTGAAGAAAATGATACAAAATAATCCAACACACCTAGAGTGGGACATCCCCGCCTTGTCTTGGGGAATCTTCCAGACTCAAAGCATTTCTTTAGTCATTAATTAAGCACTCCGTATCCTCCCAAACCCCAATTTTGTTCTGTCCCTTTGTCTATGGAAATACATCTGTGATCACAAATCCTTAAATTTTGTTTCAACAGCAGACCACCAGATAAGAAGTACACCTTTCAAAGGGATGGATCTAATGAGGCAGAACTCTAGGATTCATCAGAAGAGTCCGGGTGGGCATATATAGAGGCTGTTCAGGCCAACCTGCTTGTGAAAATCCTCCATCCAAGGGGAGAACTGTGGCCAGCAGCCCCTGTAGATCTCCGCTGGCTTGGGCGGACCAAACATTTGGTAGCACTCAGAGCAATGATCAGAGGACCAGGTTGTGGGTCAGAGCTAAAGCAGCACAGACTATGTTTTCAGCTAAAATAGCCATCAGAGCATGCTGAACGCTGGGCAAGCTTAGCAAGAAAGGGGATGCAGGCGCCTAGGAAGGTAAGACCTCTTCTGGTCAGAGCAGAGTTTGTGAGAACTGCTCAGACAAACAGCCAGGACAGCTCGCAGGTTCTGCCTGATCCTGTAACTCCCGGGACAAACTACAGTGCACATGATGTAGGAAGTATGGCTGTCCACCTCCACCTGGGGGTCTGGGACTCAGAGCAGTGGGGATACTGGTGGGCACTGAGTCTGCAGGGTCTCAGGGAGCTTTCTTTCCTTCTTGAGGAATGTAGCAAAGTTTTTAAAGGAAGCTCAAATTTCCTCCCATGACTAGGTCTTAACAAAATTATTGAGTGCTTCCTGAGCTCACAACGCCAATCCACGTTCTTTTTTAAAGGTCAATTCCTCCTGTGGTAGAGGAGATTGCATTTCTTTCCCTTCTCGGGTTGTAGGCTTGAATAAAGGGTTTGCTCACCGGCACACAAAGTACCCAGGTCACTGGTAGGGAGCAAGTCAAACCACCAGCCACCGCTTCCCCGGGGACATGCCCGAGGGTGCAGCCCCCTCCCACATAGGACTGGCCAGTCCCCCACCCTAATTAACAGCCTCTTGCTGCTTTTAAAATGCAGCAAACCTGGGAAGAGCTCACCCGACACTGTTAGAAGAGTCTTAGGGGGGCTAGAAAGAGGCTGGTCAGATGGGTCAAGAGAGGTTTTTCTTGGATGTGGGTCCAGGAAGAGGCCAGAGAGGGGTTGCATGAGGAGGCCAAGCACGCCAGCTGGTTTCTGGGGCCTTTGGCCTGCTGTCTGTGCCCAAGGTACCAAGTGTCTGTCCCCTCCTCTTGGTTCCTGAGGCTCTGCAGTGCGTCCCCACCCACTAGCCCATTCCAGACTAGCACTACAAATCCCTAGAAGTAGCTCTTCCGCAGCACCTGGATTCTCCTTTTGTCCCACCCATGAACACAGAGACAGTCGCCTGTTTTCATTTCCTGTAGCCACTTGTTCTCTTTCAGCCTCTCCCCAAGGCCCATTCTCAGATGCCCTTTGGGGCTCTACTTGTCTCCCCCTTTCCTTCTTTTCAGAACACGAGACTCTGAGAGGCAAGATGGCCTTGCAAGGGCCATCCACTGGCCAGCCAGGGGCTCCTCATCCCAGCTCTAATTTTGTTCTGTTTTCCTTTTTGGGGGGCGGTTCCTGACGGTGCAGTGGGCCTGACCCCATTATGTTTTTCTTCCATCCGCTGTGATGCCACTCTCTCCCCCAACAGCCTGGCAAGGGGAGCTGCAGGGCCAGGCAGCCTTGCCCTGGAGGCTCGTGCTAAAGCATTCTTAAAAAACAAAACACAGCGAGGCAAGCTCAGTGAGGCGGGAACTCCCTTTGGATCCTCAGACCATCAGCCCGGTTTTCTAGTTATTTTCTTGTTGGAATTTTAATACCATCTATTTATTTTCTTTCTTTCTTTTTTTTTTTTTTAATGCGGGAGAGCCTCACGCTGGTGACTTGGGCAAACAACTCCCTTCTTTTGTTAGTGTTTGCAGGGGCAGAGGCGTGGTGAACTTCTCTGTTAAGCTGTCCATTACGGTGTGGGGTTGATTTCCGACTGGTGCATTCTCGCTTATCAGGGACCTCTGATTCTAGGAGAACAAAATCAGCGACTTACTCTAGTTACTGTAAGCAGACACATTACTTTTACTGTAATTTGAAAAACCTTGCACTGTAATGGTTTAAAAAAAAAAAAAGCAAATCTTATTGAAACTGATTTTGTATTTTTGATTACATCTGAATTTTCACGTTTTTGTATCCGACCGTAGTGCTTCCACAGCTTGTGTTCAAGGTCTTGTTTTCTTTCCAGGTTGAACTTTTAAGATTGTGTTGACACCAGAAGTTTAAGGGGCAGGACTGGGCCCTGCTAGCAGGACTTGTCATGGGGGTGTTTCCCGGCCAGGTCGCTGGCTGGCAACGGGCACTCTTGCCAAGAGGGAGCAAGGTGACCTCGCATTCCATTGCGTGATAGATCACATCTCCAACTAATTTAAGGCCAACGGTTTGGCCAAACCTTTGCCAAGGACTCTCTCAACTGAGCTGCCCCCCGCCCCTGCATTGTCCAGCTTCCTAGGTAAGGGAGGACATTTGTGAAAACAAACTTGTGAAATTAATTTGTGATTATGATTTTTTCTTTTTGCGGAAACGTGCTGGGAAACAGACAGCATGATGTTATTGCTCTTTCTGCTTTTCCAAACCAATACACCTGTTGTGCTCCTTGGTTTCTTAGTGAAGAAAATTCTAGAAACAGACCGAAATATGAACTCTTTTCCTCCTGTATTTCTGATTAGCAGTTCTCCCTATGTACTCCTAACTGTTGAAGTGTTTTCCTTCTTAGCATTGCTCCTCATATTTTACTTTATTTTTTTACTGAACAACAACAACAACAACAAACCCACAAAGGAACAAATAATCTCTTTCTCTTTTTCTCTCTTTCTCTCTTTGATGTGTAATGTTGTGTTGTCCAGATTCTGTATAAAAATATGTATATGATGTATCTGATATTTGGCAGCCAGTGGCTGTTACTTTAACCAATATAATTAACAAAAAAAATGCATAATGTTGGTGTTTGATTTTTTTAACAAACAAACAAAAAAAAACAACCTAGTTAAGATGTTTGTGTATTTTTGCATGGTTAAAATGTACTTAGTGCATTGAGAAATGTCGTGGAGGTACTCAGTGAAAAGGCCGGTTTACTTTTTAATTCTAATGGTGATTGGTTGTTGACCAGACTCTTCCCAATAACGTCTGTCTTCTTTGATTTAGCATAACTCTATTTATGACTTGTTTCAGTACTCAAGATTCAACATAGCGTGTATCTCTCTATCTCTATTGTATTTACTGTTCCTTAAAACCAGGTTGTGTACGTTCGCTCCATCTGGCACAGGCGTCTCCATTGCTGATTTCTGTTGAACTGTCTCATCTGATTGCTGTACAGTCCAGATCTGAAGCACCTCCGCCCCACGGACAGGGCTGTCACCTCTCCTTCCCGAGGTCTAGTCCCTGAGCAGTACTGGGGCTTTTCCCTTGTCAAGGAACATCCCTTTGTTGTTGTTGGTACCCCCCCCCCCAATCCTAGTTACATAAAGGAGAAGAAAAACACAGGAAGGTAAGCAGGAATCTACAAATTATTTATATTTTATACGTATTAGTACACTTAATGTGCTATAGGCAGGCAGACAGTCTTTAAATGTGAATTCAAGAGAAAGGTAATAGAAGATGTTCAAGGATTCAGGAAGCGGGATCCCGGACTTTTCTGCCAGGAGTGTCACCAGATCCATACAAGGACTGCATAAAAATTAGTGGTTTCTTTGTGTCTCAGTTTCATCGTGTATAAGATTAGGGAGGGCAGCGTCTGGAGACAGGCAGCTACATTTCTTCAATCTTCAGAGTGCTTTGAGTAAAGGCAATGTTAAGGACCAAGGGATGGAGCTGCTGTGTGCTGTGTGCTGTGTGCTCAGAGTAGCCCCTGTCCTCCTCTGAATATCAGAACCTGCTCAGGGTAGAGACCTGTCCAAAGACACACGATGACCAGGGATGCACAGTCGCTTCTTCAGCTAGGTGGCGCCTAGTTGGTAGGCAATGTCTCCAGTCTATGTAGTCGAGTCCCTGCCCCTGCATCTGATCTTTTCTCTAGCTGAGGCAGAATCCATGTGCTTGCTTTCCTCCTGTGTACTGTCAGAAGTTTGCAGTTCTATATTTTCCCATCCTGAACTCTGATAGATTGCCCCTCCCCTCCCCCCCCCAGTGCTAGGAACCAACATGTACAGTTGGGATTAGAAGCAGCTAGGTAGACATTTCCAGGATCTGTGTTTCTCAGACACAGGGCTTCTGGCAGAACAGTGCACCTCCCAGCAAATGGGTCTTTCCCTCTTCAAGCTGGGGTTAAGCCAGTCCTCTGAGGTCCTTGGACTTACTGGCTCTGCAGCAAACGGTCCATCTGAGGGCCACCAGTGGAGACCAGTGCTTGGATGTCATTGCCTTTTTCCCTCTACAAGGTTAAGAGACCAGAGCTCAAACACTTCACAAGAACCTTCTTTTGAGCATTCACTCCTGGTGACTTATGTGACTGAGCACTGATCACGTTTCTGCCTGATGCTGGTGGACATCTTTCAAAACATGCTGAGATTTTCATGAGGTTTGATTGCACTTCCTACTTTCTTTAGAGTCAAGGTTGACTGAAAGGGACAGGGTTCCTTTCCTGTTGGCTCTTCCATGCTAAAATTCAGAGGGCACTGTGGGAATGCGCTGACATTGGTCAGGAGTCTCAGGGAACCTGTCAGGAAGTTTGAGTGCCACTCCCCCTAAGCAGAATGAGCGCTCTTGGATGCAAGGCTGTGCTGTGTCCCTCATATTCTTCAACTTATGTACAAATGACAGGACAGATGAACACAAAACCTCGCTGCCTACACAAATATACAAACCCAAGGCCACTGGCTCCTGAGCTCTGCTGGCTCCCCAGACGTGTCTGTAAACCCAGCCAAGCAATCAAGCGTATTTGCCATTGTTAAGTGTTGCTGAGACTCACTGGAGGAGGGGTAAAGATCACTGCCTGCTTTTCAGTATGGTAAGAGCAGAGCTGAAGAAGTCATGACACTGATTTAAGAATGTAAGTCCAACCACAAGATCTTGATCCCTGCAGAAAGACAACTGGTTCCTAATACCATCTCTACAGTGACTCCCTGGGTGACTCTGGACCCTATCTAGGATTAAGCTTAATACTCTCTAAGAGGGCTTGTTTAGTATTGTAGATAACTTAGAACATATATTTAAACACATAGTAGAGTAGAATTATACAAGGAAGTCCTATGGATCTATCAATTGACTCTAACAGTGACCACTAACTCATGGCCAATCTGGTTTTGTCACATCCCCATAGCTTGATTTTTATTACTGATTTATTATTATAGCTCTTAGAATCTTAGTTAAAATGTTGCCCATTTTTCTTAGGACCAAAATTAGATCACTTCCACCAGAGAAAGGCCAGGCAGGGAGCTGGTCCCCAGACAGGCTCGCCATCTCTACTGACATTTTTCCTTGCATACACCTCGTCCCTGTGAATGTCCCCTAAGGTGGTCCTGAGTAGTTACAGTGAAATGTCTCCATGCTGATGCATCCACAGCCCTGGGTGTCTCATGGAGAGATCCTTTCTAGCCTGCTGTCTCATGCTGGAGGATGGAGGGGGTTTCCATCTGGCTTACCAAAGTCTACAAAGTCACTTGTAGGAGTAGGTCATTGTACACTTTGGCAGCAATGGCCCAAGAAACAGTTCTTCAATTGCAGTTAAATCATCCAGCCTCTTGCCAAAAGTTAGCTCAGAACAACAGACAGCTCTCAGAACTCCCCTTCCCACAGCATTCCAAAGTAACCGTCCATTGTCTTCACTGCAGAGCACGAGGAAGGGCCTAGTTCTTCTGTCGGTCCTGGGCTGTCTTTTGCCCATTTCCCTGTGAGTGATTCAGACCAAAGGCGCTCCTTTCCCTTCCTAGAGACCGCCCAGGCCTTGCTTCCCCTGGTCCCTAGCTGTCCTTTCATCTGCTGGGGGGAGGATTCCTGAATCCTGAAAGGCTTGTCCTCTTCTCCAGCTGAGCATGGGCCAGGCAAGCATCCAGCCTGGCTCTCTGGACAAAGGAGTTGAAGGCGACAGGGACGGGCCCCATGATCTCTAGCAAAGGTCTTGACCTAATTTCTGCATGACCCCTGGTGCTTCCATCTTCCAGTCCAGCCAGCTGAGGGTGACCGCAGGGAAGAGATTCTGGAGAGAGGAAACTCGGATTAAGTTGCCCCGAGTCAGGGATGAGCCTTCTTTCCATGGAGCCTTCCAAAGGGCAAGCCCTCTGCTACTGTGTACTGTAATCTCAGCGCTTCAGGAGCTGAGGCCTCCTGTGCTTGGGGAGGGGAGCCGAGGACAAAGGAACCCCTTCTCCCCTGTTGTTTACCTTCCATCTGGCTGAACCTAGCTGCCCTTAACTTCTAGTTTGCTAATGTCCTTACTGCCTTAATGACCACCTAAAAAGCAGTCAGAACCAGAAGCCCCTCTGGCAGCACCCAGTGGGAGCCTGACCGTCTCCCCAGGGCTGTGCAAGAAAAGGGTCCAAGCCCCGTCTCCAAAGCCCACAGTTTGCCTCTTGTTGACAGAGCAGTGTTCCCAGGCTGAGGAAAAACCCAGGGCTGCTCAGGTGGTGAGACCCTCGGGCCCATTGTGACCACGAACAACCCGACTCCATCCTTCCGTCTCCACTGCTTCAGATCTGGACTCCGCCCTCTCCTCCACCTCACCTCTCGCCCAGAGACCCTCCACCCCCATCATGCTCAGTGCTGTTCCTGAAGACCATCTAGACTTTTTTGTTCTCTGGAACATTCTACTCACCTTCAGCTGCAGCATATCCTTCAGCCTCTCCACCAAGCTCTTTAAGCGAAAGGCAGTTGCTATCTTCCCTTGGACAATAATGAATGTATCTATTGTAAGTGCAGACCATGTAGAGAAGCGGCTGGGTTAAGAAAAAGAGGGTTTTTGTAAAGCCTGTTTATTTTTTTAGGTCAGTTTTGAGCATTTCTATTTTACCACCCTTCACATGGTTTTGGGGAACCCAAATTGTATCAAGGTCTCATGCCAAAACAAGCCAACGGTTGTTTTCTTTACCTTTTTCCTCCATGCACCATGATTTCAATGATTGTTTCGGTGTCATTTTAAATGTTTTCTTGTGACATGTGCTGATGATAAAAGTCATCTTGACAAAAAACAAAAAAAGATTTATACATGAATCAGAAAGTATTTATTTCAATTTTGTACCTTTCCATTTTAATACATTATAATGTATTGACTCAACTGAGATAATATAAACAGTTCATTTTAATAACATGTGTGTGTGTGCCTTTTCCTTTGTGCAGTGTGGGGGAGGGGCAAATACACTGAGGGTGGAGAACTGGGTGCTAACTGGCATCAGGTGACCTCTGGCTGGGCCCAAGGCTTCTTGCACCTGGAAGTTGGACACAGCTGGCCCTGGGAGAGGAGGAGATGGTAAAGGGGAGTGAGGAGGTAAGTGGGTGGGTCTCTAGGCATCACCCTTCTTGCTACAGTGCATGTACACAGGGTCCCCACCCAGGAAGGACTTACCACGCCTGCCAGGGAACTGCTTACTCACAAGACGCAATGCAGGCTGGCACTCAAAGGGGAGAGAGAGCTCCGGGAGGGGAAGCCAAGATGTGAGAGAAAGACTCAGCACTAAAAACGGGGGTCTGAGGGTTGGGGCAGAAAACCTCTGGGCCATGTTTTCTGGATGTAACAGCTTTCCCCACAGTGCCTTATGACAGAAATCCTGCAAATGAATCCCTGGAGCGAGCTGCCTTCAGACCAAGCTCCAGGGACATCTAGCAAGAAAGGTCTTTATGTTCCTTAAGCTTGTTTCCTCTTGCCGTGTTAGGAGAAATGCAAAACTGAACACAGTCATACTCACTTGAACGTCTGTCAGCGGTGGGTGGAAGGTGGGGGCAGGGTGGGCAGCTGGGAGGGCGAAGGAGGTACTTCAGTCTGACCCATTTCAAAGTGCGCATGATAAACAGGCAAACTCACCAGTCACGGATGTTGTTCTAAACTGTTTTCTGTACGCTTGAACATGTCTCATTCTCCAACGGTGCCGTCCAGGAGAAAGGGGAAACTACTCGGAAGGAATTCATACTGGCATAAGCACATGCTCTTCTGTGAAAGGATACCTCAATATGGGACTCCTTTGGCAGCAGAGAGCTTTTATTCGATGGAGGTGTCCAGGACTCTGGAAGAAGTGGTACATCTGACCCATCTCCCTCAATGTCCATTCTCCCCATATGCTTCCCCCACAGAATTTTTAAATTATAACTTTTTACACCTGCCCTGCTTCCCACATCTCTTCTGGGGCAAGTTTGTCGGCACCAGGAGGAACACACAGAGCGCACCTGCCTTCACGTCCTGAGTCCCCTGTCCATCTCCAGTCTCTTCTTCCAGGAACATGTGACCCTGTTAGGAGACTGATTACTAGCTCATTTTCAGTCCTGATCCTGTTCTTTAGGAATGAATCAATTGCCAGTTATATAAAATAAATGGCTCTTCAATCCTATGAAGGGGAAATTTTGGGGACATATTCCAAGGAAAGAAACAGAAAGCCCTCTTAGGTCTACTTTTTCCCCAAACTCTTTTTCCAAAACTCTTATTAAGCTGATGGATGCAGCAGTTCAGTCCTTTACAGAAGATGTAGAAGACTACTACTGATCACCCTAAACGAAAATCCTTCCTGCAGTGAGTAAGCCCATTCACTAAATGTTTCCATCAAAGGCAGTTCTAGAAGGCCCTCCTGTGAACCTTGGCTCTTAGGGAGTAAGGGCCTAGAATTTCTGATTCTTGCCCTGAGCCAAGTGTCCCTGGTCTTGGCCAGTCTGGACGCCTCCACAAAATACCCTTGACTGTGTGTGTTATAAACAGGAATTTATTTCTCACAGTTCTGGGGACTTGGAGTCTAAGATCAAATTGCTGCCAGATGTGGGTTCTGGTGAGGGCTTCCTGGTTCAGGGACAGAGATGCTGCTGTGTCGTCCCATGGTGGAGCAGAGAGAGAAAGCAAGCTGCTTTCACAAGGGCTCCACTCTCATGCCTCCTCCCCTCCTCTCCCAAGGCCCCAACTCCTAATACCATCAACCTGGGTTTAGGATGTCAGTGCAAATTTAGAAGGGGACATGAGCATTTGGCAGATGGCAGGCTTCTTGTCTCCACCAGTTGGAGTTGGGGAGGGAGGACTGTGACGGATTCCTGGATGAACCGCTGTCATGTTTGACTTATTCTCGCTCTCTCTCACTCACACACACACACACACACACCCACCATTCTCAGGAAGCCCCTAGCCCAGTCATCTAATCAAGCACCCCAGAGAAGGCCTGTTTGGACACCCTCTTCTGACGTCAAGAAAAGCAGAAGCTGAGCCTTTCCTTCCTCAGTGCCCCCTTCTCTCTCTTCCTGAATCATTTTGTTTTTAGGTGCGACGGCTTTACTTCTTCTTTGCAATAAGAACAGGCACCTTGACCCAGCAGCTCGGTGCCAACAAGGCAGCAAGTCTTTCTCCCTGGGAGCAGCACCAAATGGCGTCCCCTAGCCCAGTCAAGTTCAGGCTGCACAGGGGGGTCTGGACCGTCAGCCAGCACTAAGAGTGACAGGCAGGTGGTGTAGTCCTCTTACCTGGGAATTGGTCAGGAGTTCTGCTGAGACCAGGAGTTGAGATTTTAACATCACAACATTTTCACATGACGTGAGCAGAAGTTCACACTGAGACTCTTGGGATCTTTGTTCTGTAACGAGCATCCAGGGAGGACTTGTGAGGCCACCTGGAAGCCCCTTTGTTCCCCTCACTGCCTGCACTCGTTTCAGCTCTGGACAGGCACAGCTGAGGACATGCTTGCCCAGGGCCTCCTGTGCTGAGGTTCAGTTCAGGTGGCTGGGGTAACCCCAACTCCCAGGCACACTGTTGTGCCTGCTCCCTCTTCTTTGACATTTACCAGCTCAGTCAAGCACACAGTTCTCTGGGACAGAAGCCACCAGCCTCTCTGTCTTATAGGCCAGGAAGTGACATCTCAGAGAGGCCAGTCCACCTCTTTGCCTGGTGAGTGACACAGTGGAACAGTGCCTGGTTCCCAGGGCTGTCGGGCCCAGACCTGTACTTGGTCCCCACTGCTGCGAGTCAACTCATCAGACCCCTGGCTTCACCCTCCCAGCATGCCCCCTCCTAGAAGCCAAAAGGGACTCTCTGGCTATAGTGGGGTCTACACAGAACCCTGTTGGGTTCAGTTAAGGGTGGAGATGCCAGCCTTGGAACAGGATGCTAGGAAGAGCAGCCCTGAGGTCGCAAGGGCCTGGGCAGTGCTGAGGCAGGCCCACAACCACAAAGGGTGGAGCAAGCTGAGGTCCAGAGGCAGAAGCCCTCCTGGGTGACATATGGAGGCCAGGGTGGCTGAAATCATGACCCTGACAGGGCCCTGAGGAGAGCCGGTAAGAGCTTGGCCATGCCTAGAGGAGAAACCATAGAAAGGGAAAGTGGGGAGGACACAGGAAAGGCAGATCACGCATGGAAGGTGCTGGGCAGACAAAGGCTGGTGAGGCAGGTGAGGGCACGCAACTGGGAACACCTTCCGTGAGCCAGCAACGCGACATCTGCAGGTCATACAGAGAGTTAAGGCGGTCCTGCCCTTGGGAGCAAAACTGTATGTTTTTTTTTAGGTACCCCATTTTTTAAAAGGAGGCATGTATAATAATCTTCACATACATACAAATAGAGTTAGTATATGCATACCAGTTTGTATGGAAAAGATACCCTTGGAGATACCATTTCCCATGGGTCTGCATTTGCATATTTTGAAAATGTTGACAAGCTGCTGTCACTGGAGTCTGGGACCACTTTCCAGCATGCCTCAGATTGCGTGGATAAGAGGGAGTTAACTTTCCAGGCAAGACACTACATCTGTCCATCCCAGAGGCAGATCACACTTTCCAAGGGACCACACATTTTCACATATTAATAGGTAAAATAAATATATTTAAATTATTCTGATATAGTAAAGAAGCAGGTATTGTTATTAATTAAAAGTTCTGACAATATAGAAATGCATGTTGTAAAAATTCCTTTCTCTGCTGAAAAGACCAGTATTAACAGTCTAGAACGGTATCTCCACATGGTATCTTTTCCATGCAAACTGGTATGCATATACTAACTCTATTTGTATGTATGTGAAGATTATTATACATGCCTCCTTTTAAAAAATGGGGTACCTACAATTTTTCAAAGTTTTATTTACTTAACAATATTTCTCATGATAAAGTTTTTTTAAAGGGGCTATAAATAAACTAACCCTATAAATCATAAATATCCTATGTTACTTATTGGGATTTCCTTAAAGTAGTCCCTAGTGCTCTGTAATTGTTCTCCAAAATCACAGACTCTTCCTTACCACCCTGTCAATCAACAAAATCCCCCAGCTAGTGACTTAACAGTGTTATGATTCTGAAGAATTCTATCTACATCTAAATATAACCCTCGAGACTTTCTCTCATCTATTATTCTACTGAAATCAACAGTGGACAGATCAAGAGAGTGGCCCTGGTGAACAGGTAAACAACACAGAACTGTTTGCACTCAGATACAGGAAAGCCATCCTCTGAGGCTTTCTCCATGCCAAGCACTGTCCTAAACATACATATCTCTTCATTCAGCCAGCAATGTGTGTGTCTTGTCTTGGTCAGTGTGAGTTGCTATAACAAAATGCCCTAGACTGGATGAACAATCTTATAAACATCAGAAATGTATTACAGTGCTGGAGGCGGGGAAATCTAAGATCAAGGTGCTGGCTGATCCTGTGTCTGGCGAGGGCCCACTTCCTGGTTCACATAGCTAGCTTCTTGCTGCATCCTCACATGGCAGTAGCAGGGGGAGCTCTCTGAGGTTTCTTTTATAAGGGCACTAATTCCTCATGCAGGCACTACCCTATGACTTAATTACCTCCAAATACCCTCATATTGGGGTTGGGTTTTAACTGACAAATTTGGGAAAGGTCACAAACATTCAATCTATAGCATGTATATAACTTTGAGGCAGGTACCATTTATCATGTGGATGAAAACAAGACAGAGGAAATTTAGTAACGTTCCTAGGATCAAGAGTTGGTAGGTAGCAGAGGAAGATGGATGTGCGACGTGGATAATAGGAGTGGAGGGGATTAGGTCCCAAGCAGTGGCCACATGCACCATTAGAGTGCTCTAAAGGCATAGATGAGTTGTCTCTGGGAATCCTTACAGCAATGCCCTGGAACAGCAGACCAGAGGTGATACAACCATAGCTGTCACAGCAAGATCTGAACACTTAGCTTGGTAGCTCATGTGCCAATTACCACACTAAGGAAATCCACTGTGGGAGGACAGACCACAGCAGCAGAGCTCCACAGGCTGTGCAATGCTTACCCAGCAAGCAGCAGACGCAGGAGAGAAGGCTAACAGAGGGGCTCAGGGGAGTCCACAGTGAGGCCCGGCCCGGCAACTTCGTCAGGTGACTCCAGTGTCCACTCCTCCTTGCCTGACATGATGCTTTCTCACTCAGGTCAGGGGTTCTGCCAGCAGCACAGGCCTTGAAACTTAAAGTGTGTAACTCAATCAGTTACCACCCATTTCTACTGTCCTCATTGGCCCTTCACCTGCTTCTGCTCTTTTCCTTTGCAGCATCTCTGTCCCCATCCCCACCATCTTCCCCTCTCCCACCAGCTGCCCCTGAATATACCTTAGGATATAAGAAACTAAATTGCCACTATCCCATGAAAGGTTAAGGGAGGTTAAGTTAGGACAGTAAACAAAAGCTTTAAGACAATAAGGGAACTGGATTTCTCTGTTGACATCATAATGTTAATATGGATCTCTGGGCATGAGTCTTGATGGTTGAGCTTTGAGGATTTTCAGGGCCCTTTAGTGATGCCTTACAGCTTAATGTCATAAAATTTTGACAGGAACAGAGGAGGAACCTCAGGCAAGAATTGCTGCTAGGAAGCCTAGACCAGGATGCACACAGAGCTTTCTCTTCACACTGGTCTTGGCTGGGGAGTGCCTTCCCACTCTGAGCTTCTGTAACATGCTCTCTTTCTGTATGCACACATCATCACAGCCCATGGCTCTGATTCATATGAGTCCTAATTTTTGTCTATCTATATTCTTTTCTATCCTGTGACTCTCCTTTGTATCATTTATTAAACTTACAGTTCTACTCCCATGTATGTAGTTATTTGATTCACGTCCACCTTCCCTGCTCAAAAGCAAACTCAATGAGGGTAGTGGCCAGGAATGTTTGTTTCTGTCTGTCTCTGTAACTCTAGCTGTTAGCATATGTCTGAAACAATAAATATTTGTTGAAATAATCACCCTAATTTCCATTTTACTTAATATTATACCTATCGGGTGCTTACTAGGTGGGAGATGCCATTGCTAGCACTTGAGACGCAGCACTTCATGACTGCAGCAAGTGCACATGGTGGGCATTATTTTTCATATTTTACAGATGAAGAATAGCAGCACAGAGGGAAGAAGTACTTTCCTATAATTAAAACGATCTCTTAATTATCCTAAGGCTTTCGTGATCCTGTCTTCCTAAGTCTCAATGCCTACTTGCACCTTGTCCTCCACCTCACAAGATACCTGCCTCCTCACTTGGCTGTGAAAATCCATGCACCCTGTCTTCTCTCTCACTTCCTGGGTACTCAATGAAGCTGTAAATATTCTTTGGCGTTTCTTCTAACATTTGTGAAGTTAGAGAAGTTTACTTTGGGTGTCTAGAATCCTAGTTAAAAGCTGAGTTTCATTTAGACAAGCTTCACACAGGGTCTCCTGGCACCTGGGGAAGGCTTCCTTCCGCACTGTCCTGAAGTCCCCAGAAGAGTCACCTGTCCAAAACCACTTCCTGACTGTCTGCCCGGAGTTCTAATCGCTTACTCCTGGACACAGACACGAATCCACTTTTGTGACCATCCACGAAGCCCCTGCCAATATTCGAATTGTTCTGCTCGGCGCTGGTATGGATGCAGACGCGGATGGGACAAAGGCGAAGCTCCAAGGCGTGTGCTGTAGTGGAGAAAAGAAACTAAAACCTTGGCCTTGTTGAGGTGTCACTTTACGGGACACGAACGTTTCCCCCGAGGTAGTAATCTGCTCAACTTGGGACCCACTGGCAGACGGTGGAGACGCCCGCTCGCTCCCACCCGGCCCTCCCTCGTCTTCCCGGCTACCTCTCCCGGGGAGCACAGGTGGGACGTGGAGGGGCGGACTCTGCGGGGCCGCTTCTTCCCTCAACTCCTGGTGCTCAGCGTTCACAGAACACGACCCTAAGGGCGGTGTTCACAGAGCTCGCTCTCCCGAGACCGCGCTGCGTGCGGGCAGACGGCGGGTCCGCGA
>NW_025999944.1:979792-1065931 GCF_001458135.2 Marmota marmota marmota
CAGGGGGAAGGTGCCGGCCGGCGCTCAGTGGGGCGGGGACGACCGAGGTCGGGGTCCTGGCCGGGAAACAGGGCTCAGCTCGCCCGGTCGGCCGTAGAGATGGCTCAGCCCTGCCTGTGCCGAAAGTTAGCGGCCGGTCGGCTAGAGAGAGGCGGGTCTTCACCCTCGGACCTGAACGCACGCAGTGCGTTGGAGAGGGAGGCAGGACGTCCCGGGACTCCGGCTGGTTCCTTCACTTCCCAGGCCCTCAGTTTCCCCAGGTTAAAGAGAGGAAGTGGGCCCCAGGGTCTCTCCAGGCTGTGAAATCCAACTGTCGAAGATGAACTGGACCCAGAAAAAGAAAAGGGTTAGAACGTCAAACACAGGCAGTCAGCCCTTGGGGTGGGGGTGCGAGGCTAACGAGTGTGTCCCAGACCTTGTTAGTTGGAGTTACTCTTCTTTGGAGTCTTGGCCGCAGCGCCCTACCCTGCTTTAGACATTTACCTTCTGTGAAGTCCACTAATTCCTCTTTCCTGGAGAAACCGACTTCTGGATGGGACATGTAGCTAAGGTTGCTTGCCACCAGATGGCAGTCGTGCCATAGTCATGAACAGCCGGCCCTTAACTTGGAAGTTGTGTGCTGGCTGAGCAATGAGCAGAAAGAAGCAGCTTATTTACAGACCGACAGCAGCTTTGCAGGGATTTTGCACAATAAATGCTGTCAACTTCCTATTATCTAAGAGACCATTGAAGGATTAGGAGCACCAAAGGAAATGGGTCAGGCACCATCCCTGTTTTACAGGGATCTCACAATCCCTTTTTGACATCCCTATTTTTACACCGTCTCTATTTTACAAATCTTCTGATTTGATGCGGTGATCTCTACATCTTTACATTTTTGCCAGTAAGAACAGGAATTTTCCATTATTTCTAAATAGAAATTCATAGAAAGAAATTTCTTTCTTATGAGCCTGTAAAGATGACCTGGAAATTGGAACCTAGACTGCTAAGATCTTTTCTGGTTCTCAGTCTTTGATGAGTGCTTAATTCAGCATGCACTTGGGAACACTGGCCCTGGTTCTGCTATTTGTTTATGTCTATTTCCTTGATTAGTTTCTGAGTCTTAAAAATTTCTTCTCACTATGTTGGTTTAAAACCTCATGAGATGGTTATCTGACAACAGTTTGGAGTGTTATATGGTATATAGGTGTAAAGTGCTATCTGGAGGTATCAGTAATTCAAACTGCATGATTTCAGAGAATGTTTTCAGTTCTCTCTCCTCCAGGATTACAAATTTCAAATGTTTGTCATGATAATATATAACATTTGTTATCTTTTTTCAAAATTTGCTGAGTTAATATTTATGTCATTCCCTGTGGTCAGATACTTAGGACTAGAGTTTTCATTTTAGAAATTGGAAAGTAGAAGCATAGAAAAGTCCCAATCCCATAATTTGACTACCTATTGATTTTTTTCCGATAGTTTATAAAAATGGGATCATCCTATAGGTTCAGTTTTGTATACTACTTTTTACCCCTACTTAACATAAGGTAGTGAATATTTTCACTTCAATAAACTGATGTTTCCTTTATTCTTGCTGAATGGTCTGTATTTAGACTTTTTTCAACATTTCATTTATTCTGCTTTTTAAATTTACTAATGGTTTGCTTTTTATTTCTGAAAAACATTCTTCAGCTGGGTGCAGTGGCACATGCCTGTAATCCCAGTGACTCAGGAGGCAGAGGCAGGAGGATTATGAGTCAAAGCCAGTCTCAGTGAGACCCTAAGCAACTGTCTCAAAATAATAATGGTAGTAATAATAATAAATAAAAGGGCTAGGGATGTGGTTAACTCTCTCTGGGTTCAATTCCTGGTGCTCAATCCCCAGTACTGCCAAAAAAGAAAAAAATCTTCAGCCTGTGTTTAAGTATCAGATACTATTCTGTTAGTCTTCCTCATGTAAGACAAATATTTTATTACTCTCACTTCTCAGTCTTATATAGTTTGCAGTTTTAGGACCAGGTTTTTTGTTGTTGTTGTTTGTTTGTTTTTTAATCAAGATATTACTTTTTTCATGATGTTTCCTTTCCAAGACCTGTTTATTTATTTATGTATTTATTTATGGTACCTGAGTTCGAACCCAGGAGTGCTTAACCACTAGCCACATCCCCAGCCCTTTTTTATATTTTAATTTGGGAAGGGTCTCGTTAAATTGCATA
Source organism: Marmota marmota marmota (assembly GCF_001458135.2). Taxonomy (NCBI): domain Eukaryota; kingdom Metazoa; phylum Chordata; class Mammalia; order Rodentia; family Sciuridae; genus Marmota; species Marmota marmota. The sequence continues at coordinate 981,991 of NW_025999944.1, forward strand.
GGACCCTGTTAAGTTGCTGAGACTAACTTCAAACTTAGGATCTTCCTATCTTAGCCTCCCAAGCTGCTGGGTTTACATGCATGTGTCACTGTGCCTGGCTAAGACAAATTTTGACCTGTAGTCATTACATTTTATAATTATAATACTATAGTTAATGACTTTTAACGTTCATTGCATTAAAATTTTATACGCAATTTTCTCAATCTTGAATATGTCTTATAACTTTAAAAAAAATTTTTTTTTTAGTTGTAGATGGACAGAATACTTTTATATTTATTTATTTATTTTTATGTGGTGCTGAGGATTGAACTCAGTGCCTCAGACATTCTAGGCAAGCGCTCTACCTCTGAGCCACAACCCCAGCCCCTTGAATAACTTTGTAATAAAAATACATGGGCAGTGTATTTTGAGCTCTTGAATATCTTAAAGTGTTTTTTGAAAAATAGAAAAGGTAGAACTTCTGATCCTGGCTGTTGGGACTCAGTGCACTATTCATAGTAAGCTTGGTGCTGGCAGAGCTGTGTGCTATCAGGCATGAGTGACTGAAAGTGAAGTCCATTGCATCTCTTGTAGAGAGGGTTGTTTATTGGGGTGACCTGAAACATATCGTGGTGGAGCCATTTACAATTAGATCTCCAAATAGGAGGAGCCCCTGCTAGAGAATGATTGAACACATTATCCCAAATAATGATTTAGCAGATTCAGTCCACTCTACCTGAGGCCTAGTGCTGTCCCATATACTGCTGTTCTAGGTTGTCTCAGGGTCCTCAAGCCCACCTGCAGATTAGTATTCACTGGAATTCAGGTAGATGACTTAGCACATAGTCACATGATTCAGGTTTATTAGAGCTAAAGGATACTAAACCAAGAAGGAAAGGGAAAAGACACATGGGGCAAAGTCCTAGAGAGGCTAGGCACAAGCTTTCACAAGCTTAATTCTTCAAACAAGGAAGTCTCTCAGAAGGAAAGTGGTGTTGCCTTTTCTTTCCTCCTTTTCTTTCTTTTTTATTTATTCATGCATTTATTTACATATTTATTGAGTGCCCAATATGGGCAAAGTGTTCTTTTTTTCTATTTTTACTTCTTGCAATGAGATATAAGAAAGACAAGAAATGAATATCACTCTTAAGAAGGTTATGGTGCAATAAGAAACATAAAAGACTGATATAATGCAGTAGAATATCAATGCAGTGCCAAAAGAGAAACATAATTTCTTTCAGATGTTCAGAATGAGAAGGAAGAGTATGGTTATTATCTTAAGGTCATGTGTGTGAAGGTACAGTTGGCAGTCCCTAAGATCTTAACATCAATGGTAAATTGTGGATTAAGAAAAGCTTTGAAGTCAGTAGGATGTTAACGTTTTATAAGGGATTTGGTTTTTGCTTGGGGACATTAGGCAATTTCTTTGTCTCAGATTTTATCATCTGAAAGGTACAGATGAGAATATCTCCCTTCACAGGATTACCATGAAAACAAGATCTAATACATTATAGCATTTGGCACATACCAAATGGCAGTGAGAGCTGTGACGAGGGCCCCTGTTGCTGTGGTAATAATGCTGGCCTTGACAGGTGTTTTTAGTCGCTGTCCACAGGNTTTTTTTTTTTTTTTTTTTTTTTTTTTTTTTTGCATCACCAGCCACATCTAAATTTGTTGCTGTTTTTCTTCTTCTAGACTTGAACTTTGGAGCTCCTCTGGTCCAGCTCCAGGCCCTTTTTCTGTACTTCTCGGGTGATATCAGTCATTGACATGCCATACTCTGAGTTACGTAAAGTCCACAACTAGTGCCTTTGTTGTTTCTAGTCCAGGTCTGTCCTCTGCTCTAGGTTTGCAAATTCATTTGTGTGCTGGCTTTTCTGCTTGAGTGAGCACCTCAAGGGTGTTATTTTTATTGTAAACCTCTTGACCCCTCCATTCTATCTTTTCCTTTCCAAGTTGTCTTGGTTTTTGAAAATGGTACCATCTACCCTTGCACTTGAGCCTAAAACCTTCAATTCCCACATCCTCTGGAAATTTTTGTGTTTACAGCCCACCGCCCTGGTCCAGCCATTGTCATTGCCTATCCCGATCCCCTCAACACCCTTCCCATGCCTCCCCACCTCCCTTTTCCTCTTGGGATCCATTTTGACCTACAGCAGCCAGCGTGATCTTTTAAGATGTACACCTTAGAGCATGTTATTCCCTTGTTCGATATTTCAGTGGTTTCCAAGGGTTTTTAAAAATCAAATTCCTACTGTGACTTGGAAGATCCTGCAAGGTCTAGCCCCTTGCTGTCATTACATTCTCTTGGCTTACTTGACCTGGGTGTTGTTCAGGTCCTCTAGAGCCAGGCCATGCCTACCTAAAGGTTTCTGCATTTGCTCTCCTTACCTGAATCTCACGAGCGTATTGATGCAGGACCTGGAGTATACCTCCCACTCCTTTCCTGGTGTCATTTTGCAATGCTATATGATAGAGCCATAGACTCCCAATGCCTCCTGTGGTCTTCTATTTGTAGCAGCCCTCTGCTTTTGAGCAGCAGCAAGGGGAGTGTTACCCAGTGTCTGTGTGGGTTTTATATTTGGGCTCAGATAAAAGAATTGATATTCATTATTATGAGGGAATCCTTGGTGTGGCAGACATTGTCTCCTGAGAGTCACTGGGCTGTGTTGTCTTTGAGGGCAAGGATAGTGTCTCACCCTAGAGTTGACACATTAATTGAACAATTGGTGCAGGAAGAAAGAGGCGACCTCTCCACATTAAAAAAATAAAAAAAAAAGTGCTAACTCTGTCTTGTGTTTAATCTCCACAGGGTTTGGGGGCTCAGGAGCAAGGAGCCACAGATCATATTAAAGTTAAAGTTAAAAATAACCACCTGGGACTTGGAGCTACCATCAATAATGAAGTGAGCAGGGGTGTGCCTTTGGGGTTCTCTTTGCATAATGGACTTTAGTTTTTTAAACATGAAACTTCTCATCCAGTCCAGTTGGTTGAACACTTCCAGCTGTTCGCGTGTAGTCTCTCTGTTTTGGGCAAGGGGAGGGCCGCTGGCTGGCCTGGCCTTCCATCCTGTGCCATGCCCTCCACCACCATGCTTCCTCCTCCTCGTGGGGTCATTTACTTGCTTATGCTAAGAGATCCAAATGAGTTGTATTGATCAACTTTGTAGAAAGTCTTCATTTTATAGAAATCTTCTTTTCAGGAGAAAGAAGATTTTCTGTCTGCCCTTGTGTTCTAATATTAGTTTATATTGTTAAAAGTTGGCATTTAGTTTAGGAAGTTGTGCCAGAAAGTCGTGTTCTTTTTCTTTCTCAGTCTTCTGACTACTGGTGCTCAGCAGCTAAGTGGACTCTCATTTTCCTACGTTGGCACTGTGACGAAAACCAGCAGCTGTCATGCCTTTCACGCTCAGTGTCTTTGTTTCCTTTAGAAAATATCTTAAGGAAACTTTCTTCCTAAATTCTTGTCACCAACAGAATCTGGGAGAAAATTAGGAGAATGACTTTAATTAGGTAAACAATTATTTTGATTACTTCAGTAGCTCTGAGTAGTAGATTGGAACAGCTAAAATTTTCAGCCACTTAAGAGTGAGTCTGTATAAGGTTGTATTTTGTTTTTTTGGTAGGGGGAGAAGTACCAGGGATTGAACTCAGGGGCATTCCTGCACTGAGGCACATCCCCAGCCCTGTTTTGTATTTTATTTAGAGACAGGGTCTCACTGAGTTGCTTAGGACTCATTGTTGCTCATAGCCCTCCTGTCTCAGCCTCCTAAGCTGCTGGGCTTATAGGCGTGCGCCACGCGCCTGGCTATAAGGTTGATTCTGAATGTAGTTTTGAGAGACAGATAACATGGTCTCCTTATTTTCTCAGGAGAAGCATTGCCCAGTAACCCCAGTCAATATGCCTTAACTTTAAGCATTCTTAAAAAGGAATGCTTAGGAAGGCATGGGAGGCAAATCCTACATTGGAACCCTGCTTCCCAGTGACTTATATTCTTTTGGTGCTCTTCATTCTCTTATTACAAATGGGTACTCATTGATTCAGGGGACTTGAAGTCCTTCCTTTCTCCTTTCCCAGAGTTTTATAAAATCAAAGTCTGCATGTATAAGTAATCAGAATTGGGCAAAATATTATAAGTTCTGTTGGGTCAAGAGGAGGGCTTCTGTTTTCCTCACTGCTCTTGTAAACTACATAATTTCCCCTACTGGGGGAAAAATGGTAATTTTATTTTGCTTTATTTTAGTATTAAGTACACAGGTTGCCTATTAAGTATTTGATATAATTCAACTGGATAAATCATTCACATGGAAATCAGGACTTGAGTTTCCAGAAACAATTCTTAATATTGATCTAGATGAATAGCATTTCAAGTTTATATATTTCTTGAACCCATTGAAATTTGTCAAATAATATTTTGATGAAACATTTAAAATTTCGTATTAATTGCCAGATTCCCTTGCTTCTAAAATATTTCTTATTTGCCTCTCACACAACTTTTTGGTATTTTCAGGACAACTGGATTGCTCATCAGGATGATTTTAACCAGCTTCTGGCTGAACTGAACACTTGCCACGGGCAGGAAATAGCAGGTAGGGAATTTTAGGGTCCTTGACCTCCAGATTTATAGGAGGTGTCATCTCAGTGTGAAAGGTTCTTGTCAGTTCTTTAATGTAAGCATTATACATCTCAAAGTCAGTTGTGTGAAGCGATATAGATACTCGGTTCTGCTTATGTTGTTCTGGCGCTTTCTTTGAATGATCCTGTAGCCATCCACAAACACTTTTTCCCTTTCAGAATGTGAGAATGGCAAGATAAATCCATTGAGTTTACATCTCAAATAGTAAAGTCAGCTTTAAGGAGACGCTTGAATACACATAAAAGATGCTTTTAAAATACAAGCAGAAAATACCAAATGAGACCATAAACAGCAGCCAGCAGAGGCTTAATAGAAAAGCCTTTTCTATGTTGGTTCTGCCCTAGGTCATTTGTTTTACCTTGTAATTCACGTTAGAGGTGCGATTGCTCAGGTAAGTAACTTCTTCCACCAAATTCCTAGGCTCAAGCAGTCCCCTCACCTCAGTCTTTCGGGTAGCTGGGTCTGCAGGCGTGCACTACCTGCCTGGCCGAGCTTGAGTCAGCATCAGGCATCTTATAGACACGATATCCAATAGCCAGTAAATACACCACAGGGCATACTGCCACGATAGCCATCGGGAAAATGCACAATAAAGCCACAGTATGATGCCATTGCATACCCACTGGAACTAGTAAGACAATGGCAAGTAGCTGAAAATGTGGAGTAGTGGGGATTCCCATGGTGTGTAGGCAGCTGTGAGCATTTGGATCAGTTGGGAATTATTTACAAAAGTTGAAGATATGCATGACCTCTTCATGCCTGCCTAGCAGATGCCTGTGCACCTGTCCTGGGAAACATGCACAAAAATTCTGATGACATTATTTGAAGGATCCTCAAACTCGTAATAGCTCAAATGCCCACCAGTAGTAGAATGGATAAGTACATTGCCACTTTTGTAAATTCAAAGAAATACATTAGAGTTATTAGAGTTTTATGCAAACATGTTGAACAGGGGTTGGCAAACATTTTCTGTCAGGGCCAGAGAAATTTTACAGACCACAAAAATTGCTCTGTCAAAACTACTCCACTAGGATATTGGAATATGAAAGGCACAGTAGATAATATGTAAATGAAAGTGGCTTTCCCACAAAACTTTACTTACAGAAACAGGTAGCTAGCTGGGTTTGGCCCACAAGCTATAGTTTTGTCCTCTGGTGTTGAAGACTCATCCACTTAATGTTGACCAAAAGAAGATGAACAGAGGTTTATCCAGTATGATTCTACTTCTATAACCACAAATAGCAGGCAAAACTCTGACATTAAGGTGCCATACTTGGTGGCAAAATTATTTTAAAAACCAGAATAAGTACTGCACTGTGGAGGTCATAATATGATGTCCCTGGGAAGGGGCTCCTGCGGCATTGCCTTCTGGAACAGGGTCAGTGTCTTGCTGCTTGACCTAGCTGGCAGTTACAGATACTTGGGAACATCATGCACCTTTGGCAGCCCCTCTAAAAAAAGATGGTTAAAACAAAAATGGCAAAGGGGTGGGAGCAAGGATTAACACAAAAAATGGGATAGTGGTGACCCTTAGATGGTGCTTCTCACCTAGGAGCAATATAGCAACCCGCAGGACATCTGGCGGGGTCTAGAGACTTTTTTTTTTTTTTTGAGATGTAGTGTGAGGTCATTTATTTGTTGACTTTTTCTTCTTTTAAGGAATGAGCTCCATTCAATCAATGAACTTTCCTTTTAGAACTGCTTTCATAGTGTCCCAGAGATTTCGATATGCTTGTTTGTATGTGTGTTCTCATAGAGACATTTTTGAATGTCCCAACCAACAAGATGTTATTGGCATCTCCTAGAAAAAGGCTGTAGCTATAGCTAAACATCTTACAGAGCATGAGATAGCTGTCCCTTCCCACCATAGACGGACAATTTCTGTGCTCAGATGTCAGTAGTGCAGAGGTTGAAACTCTGAACTAGGAAAAAGCAGAAAATGAGAAGGCACATGGGTGCTGGATGCTTCTGGATACTTTCTAGTGCTGAGTAGTTGCAAAAGGGTTTGCTTTATTTGACTATACAGGTAAGTATATCTACATTTTATTGTGTGTTATCTGGTTACCTTGAGACCCATGATAAAATTTCTGGGTCTCTTTTTGGTAGACTTCAGGTGAGATGTAGCCTGTGTAGTTGATGTTACAAGGCTATAATGAGAGTTACCCAGAGTTAACAGGCCCAGCAGTTTAAATATCAGGGATCAACTTCTGCCTTAATGAATATCCAGTTATGTGTAAATGAGAGTCACTTTTCCTAAACAAGTTTGGTGTTATGACTTGGGTGTCAGACTTGAAGTGTCCTTGCCATCACCGTACCCACAGAAGTGAAGACCTCTGTGCCTGGGATTCTTTTCTCAGAGGCATCCACATGCTATCCTTCAACAGGGAAAGAGTCATATTTGAACTTTAGTATTGTAACTTTTTTTCTTAGTACTTGAGAATACTCTAACTTTTCAGGCCAAAGGAATCCAAGAAATTATCTCATCTAAGATCCCATAAAGAAAGGATCAATGAGGTTCAGTTTTATGGGAAGGGAGCAGAGAAAGCAGATTTTTCAGCAGTTTGCTTTTGAACTTTTATGGTGATAGCTGGTGAGTGAGTTTTTCTACTGATGGTTTCAAGATTACTGCATTCTCAGAGAGGGATGCCATTGAAGTAGTTCTGGGAACCCTGACTTAGGTCCTCCTTATCCTGCACTGATGGCTGGGGCTCAGCGTGGTGGCTGTAGTGGCCCTTCCTGGCATGTTCCAGGAAGTGCAGATGGGGGGGCTTTTCAAGGGACCCACTGGAGCCCCTTGTTATTGTCAGGAAGGCTGTGAATGTCTCACGGATTTCAAGAGTGGTGTCTTATCCTCTCACAGCCTCCTTCACAGGTTCATCTGTATAGGGTTTATTTTCCCTTTCTGTCTGAAACCTGAAAGTATTTGACATAATCTGAAAGCTGCTGAGTTATTAATCCGTAGGTAAGTTCCACTTTCAGACTACTAGAGGGGGCTGTAGCCTTATGGCAGTGATCCTGCGGTTAGCAGAGGTGCTTCCATCTCTCTCTAGCTCAGTACAGTCCAGACCAGGCCTTCCTGTTGACCATCCCTGGGCTGACAAGATCCTTTACAATATTCCTTTCAGAGAAGCCTGTCCCAAGGAGCTGACCTGGAAAACTGACATATTATATTTTCTTGCCATGTTGTCTTCAGTAAATACAGTGTCTTCATCCCAGTGATTTTTCTGGTCACAGTTACATACTACATATATTAAAGTTATAAATGACAGTAATCTCATAATATGTTTTTCTGCAATAATAATATTTTTATTCCCTTAAGATCACCACAAATTCATACCATTTGCCTTTTTACTAAGCAGACATTTTGTTCTGTCCTCTTATTCTTTAAGTTTCATTTCTAAAAATTCTTTCAAATTTTCTTCCTCTCCTAGATGGCATCTTACATTGCTTTAGTGTTTTGCCACCAGAGAATTGACACTTGGTGTTACTGTTATCTAGACCACAGACCCTTTTCATTTCTTTCCATATTTTTAGGCTTCATCCATTTACATGTTCAGTTTTATCCCAAGTGTAGACCCAGGCAGCCCCACCATGATCAAGATGCAGAATCATCTATTCTCCATCTGTATAGTTTTGCAATTTGAGAATGTTATGTAATACAGTAGGTACCCTTTTTAGATCGACCTTCCTCACTGCCCTGAGGTTCGTCTAGGTTGATGTGTGCATTGACAGCTCAGCCCTCTCTGTTGTAGAGTAACATTCCCCTGTGAGGATGTGCCAGAGTTGGCTCAGTTGTTTGTTAACCTGTTGAAGAACTTTTGGGTTATAGCCAGTGTTTATAAGGTTAATATGAACACTCATGTATAGATCTTTATGTGTTGATTTCTTATCCCCAGAACTTTGTACATTTCTGGAGTGTAACCTTGCCTGATCCATAGTGCACAGTTGAAAAAAATAATCCAGATCATTTGATTAGAGCTCAAAAATAAATGATGGGGCTCCTACTAATATTTAAACATGACCATTGATTATATGAGGATGGACTACACAGATTTTAATGTAATGTTTTTCTTCTTTTTTAAAGACTCCTCAGAAAATAAGGAAAAGAAATCTTTTAATCTTGAGGAAAAGTCCAAGATCTCTAAAAACCGGGTCCATTACATGAAATTCACGAAAGGTAAGCTGCAGCCTTTATCTGTTGTAGTCTGTGCGGAAGCTGAGTTTCCGGAAGCATTCTCAGCGTTTCACCAGCAGAGGTGACTTGCTATGTGTGCCAAGTTGGGAAGTCTGGACCTGTTAAAATGCAGACTTGGCTTGTGGAGCAAAAAGCCCAGTTGAGGCTCCACACTGGGCAGGTCCTATGACAAAGCTGAAAACTGAAGTCAGCGTGCTGCTTTGAGGAGAAAGGGGACGATGTTACGTGGCTAGGTCAGAAAATAATGTTATCATTCAACATTTTTAGCTACATCTTAGTGTTTGCAGAGCTGAATGTTGGTTTTAAACGCTTCCTAATGAGCCTGTTCAGAGAATCCTGCTCCACATGGAGATTTCGACTAAGAAAATTTGCATGCCCACGTTGACCCTTTCAACATTCCAGTCTCTCCATCCCATGGAGTGTTAATATAGGCATCTCAGGACCTTCATGGAGTTGGTGTTGGAGAACAGGGCAGTGATTCCTACCTTGCCATCACCATACACCCACCCCTCGCAGCTCCTTGGGTGTAGTTGCGCTCTGTAGCCACCAGGTGGTGATCTTGTACTGGTGAGAAACCACTTACCTTGCGCTAATCAACTCCCCAGGTTACTCCTGGAACAGCCACAACACCTATTTTTATGTAATATACTTAAAATGTACCAAAAATGATGCAGATCGTGTCCTGATCCAGGCACCATTGGCTTGTTCTTCCCTGTGAGACTGAATGTGTGTGTCTATCTTGATGTGCCAGGAAAAGCATTTCTTGCTTCAGACTTGGTGGCTGGACTGGGGAGGGTTTGCCCCCAGAACCCACCCTGAATAGCAGTGGGATATGGAATTCCCACTCCTCTAAACTGTTGATGGTGTTTCTTGTTTGGGATGAGGACCCCAAAGGATAGAACTGTGTTTGGTTTAACTGAGAGGCTGTGGCAGAGCTGAGGGGATTCGGAGCTGAACAACTTCAGAGCTGTGAACAGGAGAGACTGAAACTTCCTCTCCCTCTCTCCCAGTAGGTCTATTTTGAGTTACTTTTGTGTCATCCCATTTTCCTCTCAGGCAAGAACTTAGTTCTTAACTTGAGGTTGTGACTTCTGAGCAGGTTCTGTCCCCCCTTCAGCCTATTGCAGGACAGAAGATAGACTTTGTTGGCCCCTCTGTCATTTTGAGGAGACAGTAATGGTCCTTTCACACCCAACCCCTTATTAGCCCTCTTTTTTTCATCAGATCCAATAGAAAAAAATAAGAGATGCAGCGGAACGGTTGTTGAGCACAAACTGTTGCACAGCACGAGAATGACACGGAAAGCACCCCGCAGCTGCTCTGTGGCATGGCAGCCTTTTAAGCGTGTCACCCTGCAGGTGGAGTCTTCCCTTGTCCTCTACTGCCTGGCCGCATGCCTGACTTCATCTGAACAACTGCCAGGCGAGGGTGTGCCTCTGATCTGCTTTAATCTGCTCCGTGCCGGGAGTCCTGCCTTCTATTTGTAGCTGAGCTACTCCCGTGCTGGTGATCCTGTCAAAGGGCTCCGTACATCGTGCCTTCATTTTCTCTTTTAAAATGAGGCTTGCATATTCATTAGCCGCATTTGAGGAGAAGGGAGACATTAGTATGCAGAGAAGAAAAGAGTTCAAGAAATGTTAGAGAGGAAGAAGAAGAGATTGAGTTGAGAAATGGAGGTCATGCAATCTGGGAATAAGTAGAAAAGATGAGAAGGAAGCAGAAATCCAGGTAGTGAAGAAAGTGATTATTTACCCTCCGTCTGCACCATCCACAGTGAAAGCTTATTTTAAAGGTCTTTGGATCTCCCTCAGAGTCGTGTTGTCACTGGTGTGAGCGATAAGCTTCAGGCCTCCTTTGTCCGTTACTCTCTCAGACTCGTCATTGACCGTTTTCCTTCTTTCAGACTCATTTTCTTCTTGTAAAGCAAGGAAACATGCATAAGCGCTTATGAGTCTCTCGCCTAGGTTGTGTTTCATGATTTGTGGGTGATGACCTCTTTTATGGAACTTGTGCTCTTTACGTCGTGAGTAAGAGGGAGTAAAATACCCACAGCTGTGCTCATGATGAAAGTGACTGATTCACTAAGTTGGAGTGCTCACATCGTGATTCCATGTATGGACCAGGAAGATGACTTTTTTATTTTTTTAAGTCTCAGGCCTTGAACTCAGCCTCTTACATAGCTGGGATGACAGGCATTTTATATAGCTTGCTGAAGACTGGGCGTAAACATTTTGCCATAGCAGGTGGTGTTGGAAAATTTGCTACTGCCTAAACATCAATGATATCATTTAAGTTCTTTTACATAATTCTTTTTCAAGCTCCAAATATATAATTTTGACTTGAAAGAATTTGTTATATAGTTTTAAGTTACTTTCATCCATATTTGTTTAAAACCCAATTCCAGTGAAAAATATTTAGTGAGGCCACATCTGCCAAAGGGAAAATATCAATTTATGTAAAACTATTTTGAAGGCTTTTTCTCTCTGTGGTGGGAAGCTGTCAGGAGAGCATTGCTCTCCCCCTCGGTCGGTCAACACGACGTGTGAAGGGCTGCATTAGCTGAAGTGGTGCACTCAGCACTACAACCTGGGCGACCTTCTCACCCGCTTTAGACACTTCTCTCTGTGGGACACGCATTCCAGGTAGTTGGCAGATGCAAGCTGGCAGACTCTTCCTAAGGCGGATGCTGATAGTGAGGCCCCTTGTTCTCTCCTCTTACTCTTTAGAATTTGAATACCAAGCAGCCCCACTTTGACCTTGTTAAGAAGGCGCTGTCTCCTGATGGCTTGGTGTTCCACCCCACACTGGTTCTTTCAGACCCCTGGCTTCCTAACTTTTCCTTTATGGAAGTTGCCCTTGTTTTTTGCCCTGGGCTGTCAGTCCCCTATGTTGCATCAGAAAGAAAACCAAGTATAATGTGTTCTTGGTTTAAGAATGCAAGTGAGTTTTTGAATAATTTAAGCTACTACAGAAGCCTTAAATTTTTTTTTATTTAAAATAAATACATTTCTAAAACCTATGTTTGTTTGCCCTTGTGCCTTTTTACTCTGAACAAACTCTACTTTTCTGTACATTTTTTGAGCCTCTATTATAATTCGCTTTTGTCCACAGCTACTGAGTTATTGCTTTTGCTCTTAAACTAAGTGGTTCCCAGTCATCATGATGCCTCCGTCCTGTTTTCTGTTGGAGCTGCCTTTGCTTCCCTCGGACATCTTGATAGGGCTCACGTGTTTGGCTATGTAGTAATGTCCCTCCTTCCATTCACCATCCTGCGTGTTTGGACAGCCTGATGACTATGATTATTAGGCAAACAGCTGAAGTGAGCCTAGGTGCAGTGTTCCTCTGTCACGCTGACCATGCATGCATGGATGTTGTTACTCAGTTTATACATTCTTAAGAAACCTTTCTTCCCAGTTCGTAAAGTGCTGTGGCCGGTTGAAGGCTAACCAATAGATGAACCAAACCCAGATGGACAGCATGTGTTTCCTAGTCTATTCAGTTTGTTTGTAGTTACTGTTTTCTCTAAGATCTAAAGTTGTCAACACTATTTGCTGTGACTTCACCATAGTTCAGAACTGAGGCTAATAAGCTTTCAAAATTCACTTTTAATGTGCATATTTTATTCACAAGTGATCATGATTTTATAATGCTTACAAAATATTCAACCAGGACCATTAATTAATAATGATCTCAATCACATCCATTTTCACCCACCTTAGGTTTCTTCCAGTCGTCTCTGACACTTATTTCTTCTCTGTGTTCTTGTTTTCCAGATCAAATTCAGAGCAAAGCCTGTAGTAGTCCTAGTCCTGATTTCTGCATTTACTTAAGAGAACTTTGCTAGAGGGTAGAAGGCTCTGATGCAGAACCCGTGACCAGAACTTTAGGAACACCTGCACCTGCCTTGGCACCGCCCACTGTCTTGGCAGTTTCCCTCTGAGGTTTAGATTTGTTTTCATTCTCTTTGTGTTCCTATCTTGACACCTTGTTTTAGGCTTATGCTTTCCCATGTGCCCTCCCTTCTTGGCTCCCTCCAGCTTTTCTTTGTAGAAGAGATCTTAATTTGCATTTCCTTTTAGGGTATCTCTTCCATTCAGGGAGAGAGGTTAGGATAGCGGGACAATGTGTTTTGAACCAAGTGCGGGCTCCCTTTTCTGAAGTAGAAACTGCCACCCTGTGTGCTTTGCAGTGGAAAATGGGTCTTGCTGGGACAGCTGAGGTAGATCTGTGTGCCTCCTCAGAGTTTGTCCACCTTGAGGCCCCACGGCCAATTGACTTCTCCACTTCGCTGGTTTGTTTCCTGAGTTCCTGCTGTGAGAGGTTTCATTCTGTTTTGGGTTGGGCTTTCCTTGGGGTCTTTTTAACTGTCAGAACCAGGAGTGCTAGTTAGCTCAGGTGGAGTGCTAGTTAGCTCAGGTGGGAGGAGAGCAGTGCTCAGAGCCTTGGCGGGGGGACGGGGGTCTCCTGACAAGAACAGGTTGTACTGGCTGCATGCACCCTTTCGTCGGGTGCTGCTGTCTCTGAAAGTGGTTCTGGAAAGGAGTTTTGTTTGTTTCAGGGAGTCACTGAGTGACCATAGCCCCAGCCATGGTCAGTGAACCAGAACCTTCCAGGTCATGTCATTACTTTGCCAAATTGGTTTGCTACAGGAAGCCAAGAGGATTAGTGCATCCCTGACAGTTGAACTTGGCTTCCCACTTGAAATGCAGACCTACGGCTGTCCTGGGCCACCCCCTCCCCACAGCCACCAGACTTGACAGTGTAGTGCGTTTTAAAGTGCACTTGCCATGAAGTTGACAAATGGGAATGGATTGGCCCGCTGCTCACAGGGTGTTATTGGTTAGGAGTGGAAAGGCCAAAGTAGTGAGTTTTAAGTTAGTTGGCTTGTAGGTTTAAAATTAAGTTCAAGTTTAGTTTTGAAAATAAGAATCATACACTGCTGGTGGGACTGTGTATTGGTGCAACCACTGTGGAAAGCAGTATGGAGATTCCTCAGAAAATTGGGAATGGAACCACCATTTGACCCAGCTATCCCACTCCTTGGTTTATACCCAAAGACTTAAAATCGGCACTCTAGTGATGTGGCCACATCAATGTTTATAGCAGCTCAATTCACAATAGCTAGACAATGGAACCAATCTAGATGTCCCTCAGTAGATGAATGAATAAAGAAAATGTGGTATATATACTCAATGGAATATTACTCAGCTTTAAAGAAGAGTGAAAGTATGGCATTTGCCAGTAAATGATTGGAGTTGGAAGCGAAATAAGCCAATCCCACAAAACCTAAGGCCAAATGTTTTCTCTAATATGTAGATATTAATTCCCAATAAGGCAGGGCTCACTAGGGAAGAATAACTTTACCTTAGATTAGGTAGAGGGAAGTGATGGGAGGGAGGGGAGGGGATGTGGGGATAGGAAAGACAGTAGAAGGAAACAGACGTTATTACTGTATGTATATATGTGACTGCATGACCAATATGATTCTGCAACATGTACCCTTAGAAAATGAGAAATTATATCCCATCTATGTATGATAGGTCAAAGTGCATAAATGCATTCTACTGTCATGCATAACTAATTAAAAAAATTAAAAAACAAATAAGAATCATAGATCTTTAGGGCACTGTTTTTACCAGAGCCATTTAATTTCTGCTCTTGTTTAAATAATCTTGTATTTAAAGATGATAATAACTATTATGGTTAAGAACATTTTTAAAAGTTTGAATTTTAATTTTCATTTAATCTTTAAAATTTTCATTCATTCAGTTAATAGCTTGAGATCCTGTGTCAATTATTAACTGAACAGTGTAAATTTAAAATGTTTGAAGCTATATATGGAACAATATTTTAGTTATTCATTTCATAATCCTGTGTAAGTAGCAGTGTCTTTGTAAAGTGACCCAGAAGTGGCACCTTGAAGGCATACAGATTGTGGGGCCAGCCTTGGAACTTGGGTCTCATGGCCTGTATGCTCCAGGTTGTTCCTATAAGGGTCCTGGTTCCAAGACGTTTACCTGGCTTTAAATTTAATTAATGTTATTGAAGAGTTGTGATCTGTGAAGTGGGACAGAATTTCATAGTTAACAAAATTATGTGTTTTCCAAAAACTCTTTTCCTTTCAGGATTTGCATAATTTGTGCTTGTGCTCCTCATGTTATAGCGAATGGCCTTACTGAACAGCCGCGTGTTATTTTCCTAGGGAAGGATCTGTCGTCGAGGAGCAGCACAGATCTTGACTGCATTTTTGGGAAAAGGCAAAGCAAGAAGACTGCTGAGGTACTGAGTAGCCCAGTGGAGATGGCGTGTTTCCATGCAGCTTGGTTTTCAAGTGGGTGTGGGGCTATTCTGTGTCTGTTACTAGTAGTACTTTTTAGACACAGTTCCCCTGCAAAAAAACAAAAACAGGAACCACTTTTAGCAACTTCATACAAAAGTTCAGTGTGATCCCTTTAATGATAATAGCTGGTAGCTAAGTTTTGTAAGGAATCTCCTAAGAGGATATGTGCTCTCTGGTCTTTGCTTTTGTTTTTTGTTCTGAGGGGTGAAGACTAGGTTAAACTCGGGGAAGAATGCCTATTGCTGATGTAGTCAAAGGGGAAGGTACCTCCTGCCACCAAGAGCAGGGAGGCGTGTGCTGAGAGGTTTGCCGCTCTGTCCAGACTGCACCTTGTATTTGGAGTTTGCCATGGGGAGGAAGAGCGTTCCTCACGTGCTCTACTACTGCCTTTCCATCTGGAGAGCATGTGGACAGGGCATCATCTGGAGGATCCATGGGTGTGGCCTCCCTCGTACATTAATACTTGTTTCAAAACTGGAACGGGAGGATGGGTGACCTCACTACCCACATGGTCCGTTGTCCTAATGATGAAACTGGGCTGTAAAGACACATTTGTTGCACCTTTTCCCAGTAGAAGAGCCAGCTATGTATGTAGTTTTCATTTCAAAATAGAATTTTTGAACTATAGATTATTCTAGAGATACTGGGATAAAATAATTTTTTTTGGCGGGGGGGGTCTAAGAAAGCCTGGAATATTTGGTTGCTGCAGCTATTGATCAGCTGATCTGCTGTGTCCTGATTGGTTCCTGTAGGAAGAGAAAGAAGTCTTGTTTGATTTATTCCTGGCATTTTCCCAGACTCACAGATGTCTTTCCCAGGGTAGTAGATTAGTTACTTAAGATTCTTAGAAACTCTTGGATTACCCATGACCAGCATTTTGTTAGGAGACTCCTTCTAGGGCTGGTATTGAATGCCTAGGTCTTTCAGCATCTTTTTGCACCCCCACCCCCTACCTTCAGCAGAGGGGAGACCTGGCTCCTGGTGGCCTGCTGCGGCCGGGGCTGCAGGGTCTGTGCCAGGTTCAGGGAAGGCAGCTGCTCCTCAGGTAGGAGGTGCTCTGACATCCAACCACACTGGATGTTCCCTCACAAGGGCTGCTGGGAAGCGCAGTGGCCATCTTACAGGCTCACTGTGGTCATATCTCTGCCTGAATGTGGTTGTCTTGAGGCCTGGGTCAGGCTGCGCTCCCTCGTTCACTGAGGACTTTGCATCTGCCTTGCCTCACTTTCTCTGAGTCTCTCTGGCTGTCCCCAGCAGTGTCCGTATCCTTTGGAGAACCTGGCCCTGTGCTCTCATGCCCTGTCACCATTCTGCCACACAGGCGCCCCCGCCCCCACGGTCACACTTGCAGCTTTGCAGCAGCCCCTTGTCCTCCCTGCCTTGCTCCTCTCTCTCTCTCCCTGTCACCTAACCCTCACCTTCTCCGGCAGCCTTTGCAGTCTCCAGCTTAGCTGATCAGGAAAGGACATGTTGCTGTGGCATTGGTAGCCCACAGCTCATGTGCTAAGTGCAGAAGCTTCTCTGCAGGAGAGCAGAGCTCCCTCGTCCTCTGTTGGGCTCCAGTTGGAGGACTTGCTGGTATCAGGTGCCAGAAGGTTTGTCCACGCTCCCTGGTGTTACTGGACTTAGTGGTGGTGGTCTCGTAGTCGGGACAAAGCAAGAAGTTCCCTTGGAGGGCTTCAGTGTTCTCTAGCGCTGGCCAGAGAAAAGTCACTTTTTTCCAGTTGGTGTAGATGTGGTCACCCTTGGTGTTTGGCTGTGTTTTGAGCAGGGTTTCTGAGCAGTGCTGTCCCTGGCACTCTGGGCTGTGTTCCCTGTTGATGTGTGTGTGGCTGCTGACTGCCTGGTCTTCTGTCCGGTGCAGCTGTTAGTGTGTTCCTGGTTCTCACAGGGAGCTTTGAACAAATGCTGATGCCAGGCTCCCCCTCCAGACCAGTTAAGTCCAAGCCATGGGTTAGGGGCCAGGCACCAGTATTTTTAAAGGAAAGAAAACATTTTTAAAGTGTTCCCTGCTAATCCTGGTGAGGACCAGTGTGTGGTAGAGGAGAGGGTCGAGAATGCCAGCCTGAAGTGCAGGTGTACGGCCTTGGCCTCTGGTGTCACCAGTGTGGCTGCAGAGGGGCTTGCTGAGCGGAGGATCCTGGTTGCAGGTCTGGCTGGGGCCTGAGAGCCTGCCCTCTGGCGCCACAGGTGCTGCCGGCCTGTGCAGCGTGCCGAGGAGCTGGCACCTGCATGGATACTGAAAACAGAGTCTAGTTGAATGTGATCGCTTTTAAGGCAATAAGTAAAAAGTCCATAAAGCAGGGTCAGTTTATCTTTAAATACATGTGGGTTTTCATATGTTAAGTTTGCTTTTATTGAGGTACACTGTCTTTTTTTGGGTAAATTGTTGCTGGGAAACCCTACCATGTTAGTTACAGCAGCCCTGACAGAGAAGGGCAAGAAGCTTTTGATGAGATTTGTTTGAAAATACAGCCTCTTGGCTCCTGTTTGCTGTTGGAAGGAATACTGCTATTTTTCCTCCCTGACGCATCAGCTGGAATGTGTATTTGGCATGGTGAAGGCCATGGTGCTGCCAGAGGTCAGACACCTCAATAGCCTGGGATCCTGTGGTCATGCGGAATGTGAAGGGTCAAGGCCCTCTGGGAAAGGGCCAGCCCTGATCTGTCTTCGACACCTAGACATGTAAGACCTTGGCAGGAGCAGTTCCAGCCCGGGCACGTCGTCTCTCACAGCTGGCCAGGCCTACTGTTGTTAATTTCCATAGCCCCCGAGTCTCATAGAAATTATAATTTTATTTAGCATCTGTGTGCAAGCACTGTGCTAGACACCTAAATGCATCTTGTTTAGTCCTCACAACAATCTTATGAAGTAAGCATTTGCACCCTGTTTTTAGCAATGAAGAAACTGGGACTCAGAAATGTCACAGTGCTCCAGAGTGACACAAGTGGGATTTTAATACTGGTCCCTCCAACTCCACACTCAGTGTTCTCCTGTCACACTGTTAATGAACATTTTTGCATTAAAAAAAAAAAAAATTCACCTTTAACTTATTAAGATATTTTAGCAGTTTTCTTTAAGATTTTTGTCAGAGGGCCACTAGTTACTATATCATAACTTTGAGGGAAAAGGGTTGGCTGTTCCCATTTTGTGAAAAATGGTTTAAATTTCAGAACTTTGCTGGCTGCGAAGTTCAGTGGTGAACTCTAAGAGTTCAGAAGCACGTGACCAAATGCCTGGCCTTGGAAGCTGGAGACTGAATGAGGAAAGAGCTGACTCGAGCTTCTGGAGCACACATGCTGGGTTACTGGTGTCTTTTCTGGTCTCTCAAATAGGTTGATGGATCTGGTAATATTTATATCCAAAAAAAAGCAGCAAAAAAAAAAAAAAAAAAAACCTTGACTAGTGGTCATAAGGGGTTTGCTTTTTGAAAGTTTTCATTTTGAAGCGGTACCGCTTCACAGGACATTGCAAATCCAGTATAGAGGGGCCTTAGGCACCCTTTCCCCATGTCCCTGGTTGCTGCACCTTGTATAATTTTATTAGGGTTCTCTAGAGGAACAGAATCTTCAGGAGGTATGATTATGAAAAGGGGACTTATTAGGTTGGCTTACACAACCAAAAGCTGGATAGTCCACCGTGGTCGTCTGCAGGCTGGAGAGCTGGAAGAACCAGTAGCTGTGCATCCAAGATGCTGATACCTCAGAACAAGAGGGAATCAACAGTGCTATCCAAGTCTGAGACGGAAGGCTTCTGGAAACTTCTTGGAGAATCACTGGCAGAGTTCACTTTGGAAGAGTGAAGGAGCTAGAATCTGATATCCTTAGGAAATCGCAGAAGCAATGATTCGCAGCAGCAATCAAGAACCTGTTCAGGAAGAATCAGCTTGCTGCTTCCTTGTTCTTCCAACTTTTGTTCCATACAAGCCAGCATCGTATTGGATGGGGCTGCCCACTTCAATTTGCTATCCCACGTGCCAGTCATTTCTAGACACCCTCACTGACACACCCAGAAGCCTCGACCTTCTGCATGTCTCCATCCAATCAACTTGACCATTCAAATTAACCATTAAAATAATGGTGGTAGGCTAGAACCAGGCAGTGGGCATTGGTGCAGCTGGGTGTATAGCCCTCTGGAGACTGAGTGGGGACTGTATCCACTGTCTCAGCCAGGGTTCTGAACTGTCCTCACCCTAAGACGTCTCCCTCTCACTACCTCTGATTGTAGTCATGCGCCCATCCATCACCTACCCTAACCTCAGGTACCCACTGTTGCCAGCAGAATTGACTAATCAGAAATAGAGCCTCACATGCATCAACCTCTGCTCTCACAGCTTGGACCTGAATATGCTCAGTTGGCTGTGGTTAGTGAAGGGGTCAAGAGTGATTGTGCTCTTAGTGACCTGCCTCCTCTGCCTGTCCATCCCTACATCTTCTGCCTTCTGTCTTTTGGGTCTTTAGAGAACTTGTTGTAGAACTCAGATCATGTGACATTGTTCAAGTCTGGGCATGTCAGTTAAGCTGTTTACTTTAGTAAGTTCAGGAGCATTCCACACTATAAAGTGATGTGCATATCCAGGATGCACGTTGGTCGTCTGCACTGTGTTGATGTGGGAGACTTCTCTGGGCTGTGTCTCAGGGTACCTTTATCACAGGGAGCAAGGAGACCTTTAAATGTCATGCAGGATTGGTTTGTTTGTGGGCAAACAAACAAGTTTGTATGGGTATATAGGGTTTGGAGCAAGTTTGTATGGGTATATAAGGTTTGGAGCTTTCACTGGGTTTTTAAAGGAATCCTTGATCCCAAATGAAGCTTCAAATCTAGGACTGCATAAAAATGTCACTTATGCATTCCTGCACCTGAATGAAACCACTTCAAACATAAATTCTCTGCATGAGAATTTATAAACTAGGCCAGGCCAAGAATCTGATCTTAATTATTTTGAATATGATATGTAGAAATAAAAGAAAATGACATCAGAACAACAGTTCAAGCTAAAACAGGAGGTGTAGGATAGGTTGATGGAGTTTAAATCACACCTTTCATCCTGTTTCTGACTTTATGCGTCTAATTGAGAAATGGACCCACTATGTTTTACATGTGGACTGTTCTTCAGTCATGTACGCTGGGCAGCACACAGCTTCAAGAGAGGCCTGGTGTGCTCCCAGTGCTGGATCCCAGGCATTGCTTGACCCAGTGTGTGGCACATACAGGGACTCGGCAAAACAAAACCTTATTGTGCTTCTTTTTTTAAAAGAAAAAAAAATGGACTTCATTGATTAGTATTTTAAAAATCATGGCTTATATAGCTTCAGAGTTAGTATTCAAAAATCTTTTCCTTTTGAAAGGTTTTGATCAATATGCATAAACAGCTTTATTCTAAGAGCGGGAAACGTTGGTCAGTCTACTTCCCACTCTAGATCACAGTGCCGACAATAGGTTCTTTCCGGAGATCCTGCGTGTGGGCTCGTGCTGTTTTATGTTTTAAAGCACTAATCCAACTGGCCTGAAGTTGACTCCATGCGTTGCTTCTCAGGCCAGAATAGTCTTTCACAGATTCGAACGTTTGTCACTGCTATAGGAGTGAAGGCCCTCGAACACACTCGGGGCTCTGCTCTGACTTTATTGGTGCTTAGAGCTTCCTGCGGCCACGAACTGTTGGGAGACACTGGTTCTTAGTGGAGCCTGGCTGTTCAGACTTCCTTACTTAAAGAGCAGAGGGTCATTGCAAATTGACACTTACTCAGGAATCTAATAAACGTGCTGAGAGGGAGTGGCTGGCTGTGCATGTTTGTTTCCAAGTCCTTCCTTTCCCCACCATCTTTTTGCTGTGTTAATTGGAAGACAGTGCTTTGAGTGGAGGGCCCATAAATTGGAGCTGTCTGCACTTTCTGTGAGAGAAAGACGTGATCCAATATATTGAATTGAAATTATTCAGACCCCCCAAGACCTTCAGCAGGTTCTTGTGCTAGCTAGTACCTTCCAGGAGTTGTGTACAGTGTGTGTGTGTGTGTGTGTGTGTGTGTGTGTCTGTCTGTCTGTCTGTCTGTCTCACTTGGTTTACAAGTTGAAGTTAGAGACACAGAAAAACAAATTCCAGTAGATCCTATCTGGTTGAACTTCCTGATACTCCTATTTTTTTCCCTCTCTCATTTTTTCTCTCCCCCACCTTCCAGTTTCCTTCCTCTATCCACTCTGTTTCCTGATACTGTGTTATCACTAGAGAAAATACCCCTACGCCACATCGAGGATTGAGGACATGTTACCAACCATCTCACTTTGTTTCTCTGAACGGTGAGCCTCTGGCCTAGGCTGCTGGCAGAGTAATTGTCCACTTCTTTACCTCTGTGACCCGGTGGAGGCAGGAACTTTGAGTTCTTCGTATTCTCCTCCAGGGTGCCCAATTACTGATCACCTTCCGTGCATTCTTCTGGTGGTTGTTGCTTTTTTCACCGGAGCGTGGCTTCTTTGCAGTCTGTGTTCCTTTCTCATCTTTTATCCCGAGTCCCCTTTTTCCTATTTCTGACTGATTATTTGATCTGAAAACTACCTCCAAGCAGACCCTGATCTTCTGTTTGGTTGGATTCAGGGGTATTTTGGACCATTCTTCCTTTTGGTTGGAGTCAATGTCGCAAGTACCTCTTAGGGAAGGTCATTGTATAAAGAAGAGTCCCTTTTTAAAATTAATTTTTACCTGAATTGTCTTTGAATTGAAGGCTGTTTTTCCTGTTGTTCTGGATTTTCATGCTCATCGCCTACATCAGTGGGCTCAGTGAAGCTTCATAGGTGTTTTCCCTTCCTGCAGCTAGTCACTGCCCTTCTGTCCCCACTGCAGGGCTGGGCACCCGCATTCCAAGGACAGGTGGCTTTCCCAGCCCAGTCATTGTTCAAATGACCTTCTTGTGAAGAGCCTTTAGGTAGAGACCAATTTAAACTTAGCTTTAAGCATGCCGCGTGGTGCACCTGAGTTCTAAAATATTTTTTTCTAGCAGTGTTGACTTCTGTAATTCTTGTCATCATTTGACCATTGAAGACAGAATCGAGATTTTTTTTTTTTTAATATATCTTTCTAAGCTGGGACATTTGGTCAAAACTTGTGTATCTCTTTGAAGTGAAATTTTATGAAGTTGTGTGATGTTTTGTTTAATCCTGGAAATGTCTAATTTGGTACCTGTTAAATGAAGGTTAAGTTGGGTGTAGGACCAGTAACCTGACCACAGATTTAACTGAAGCCAAAGCATGTAGTGTGGCACCTGCCTGAACACAGGCTGGGCCGCCCTGGACAGGTGGCGCCTATGTGAAAGCAGCAGGCTTTTCACCTGTTCTGGGCTGGAACAGGGTTTGACCTGTTCTGTTCAGTCCCGGTCACCCTTTTTTAAAGGAGTGTGTTCAGAGACGTTCAGGAACAAAGGTTTCTGGAAAGCATGTCATGCACTGGAACAGATAAAGGAGTTCAATGTGTCTAGCAGATGAGTGGTTAGGAAAAAGGAAGGCCGATACTGACAGATGAAACTCACAGAAGGATGTCCTCTCTGGAAAGAAAGTAGCCCGGGTTGGTCACGCGGTCAGCTAGAGGGCCCACTCGTGGATGCCTGTGGACAGGTAGGCGTCTGAGCCCCTCTGGCGCTGCCTGTATGATTCCAGAGTAAGAGAAGGCCCTGGTGAAGGCCGCTGGTGATCCGGCGCTACCTTGAAGTCCCATGTTTTCCCTGACTGCAGGAAGAGAACATTACTTGGATTCTTCTTGATTCTCCGCTCCAGGTCAATTTTGGCTTTTTCTACTTATGTTGTTTATCCAGGAAATGAGTGTGCAAGGTCTTTGGTATGTTCAACCTGGTACTGAGAGATCCTGGGGTATAAGAGCGAGCCATCTGTCTTAGCAGGTTTAAGCCTCAAGTGAGTTATCGGAAGGTGGAGGGGAAGGTACCTCTTGGATGTTCCTGTGTGATCTGTCAGCTCACTTTCCTTTCCTGTGCAGTGAGAGTGCTGAATTGTGTGTTCTGGTAGCAGACTCTGTTCTCACAGATGACCTTGGCGACACCTCCCATCCCCATGCCCCTCCCCTCTACCTGCTTGTACCTGCTAGAATCTGGCCATGGAGACACTGTGGGGCTTATGAGGCCTCAAGGTGGTAGTCGAGCTGCCTGCACCCCCAGGCTGTGAGAAAGCTCAACACCCAGACTAACCTACAGGAGAGACCATTATTGTGTGGGGTATGCAGGTGCCCAGAGGCCCCATTGAGAGAGGGGTTCCAGGCCAGCCTCCCCTCTGTCAGCTGTGACCACCTTTAGACAAGAACTCCATGAGACCTGGATGGCCAAACTTTCCTCAGAAATGGGGTAAGAAGGTGAAATCAGTGTGACCTTTTGAGTTTTGGGGTGCTGTTTTGTTTCTGTTGTTGGGTTTTGTGTGGTTTGGTTTGGTTTGGTGCTCAGATTGAACCCAGGGGTGCTTTACCACTGAGCTACATACATCCTCAGTCCTTTTTATCTTTTATTTTGAGACAGGGTCTCCTAAGTTGCTGAGGCTGGCCTCCAACTTGTGATCCTTCTGCCTCAGCCTCCTGAGTGGCTGACCTCACAGGCGTGTGTCACTGTGCCTGGCTCTTGCGGGGAGTTCTTACATAGACAGCTCTAATGGCTCTCCCAGGATTCATCATCCATGGTTTTGTGACTGTGCATTGATGGTGAGCTTTGCAGAACCATCTTAATGAGTACATTGAAGAAGGCATGTCACCTAATGAGGTCTTCTCTTCTGTTCCATTCCGTGGACAGGGGGATTGTGAGTAGCACTGCAGAGTCTTACATGGCTGCACTTGAGCCCTTGAGTGGTTTCAAGACTGATCTGGAGAAAGTGGTCAGCCTCTGTGAGCCTCGGCTTCTTGTTTATGGGGCAGTAAGTGGTGATGAGTGATGTGCCACGGGAAGCTCTCTGCAAAGGGCCCCCACGCACTCAGTGCCCAGTGCATCTTGGTCTCTGTCTTTGTAAGCTACTGCTCACACCCACATTTCAGGTGGTGGATGGTGACTCCCACTGAAACAAGGTTTAGAAATTAGACAACTAGTCCACGCTCGGGTGTGTGGTCGCATGCCGAGCAGCGAGGGAGCGTGCTCGTGGCTGGCAGGTCCTCCGTTCTTAGTTCCCTGGCAAACTGGCTTCTGGGTGCCACATGTCCATTATAGCAGGGAAGACACATTCTTTGTTCCAGTTAACATTTAAGATAAGTAATGCCCAAGGCCAGCCTGCCTTCTAATATGATGTGCTCCTCAATTTGCGGCAGGATAGACATTTAGACTTATTGCTTTAAACGTGAAAGAAAACTGAGGCAGAAATTCTTTATCATCAGCAGCGTTATATTAAGTGTCGTGGAGCTTTTTAAAAATTTTCACTGAGTGTCCAAGAGGGGACAACACTGAGTGCAGTTTTCAAGGTGATCAGATCCCCCCCACCAACGAGGTACAATGTCTTAGTGTCCTTAGGGTTTGTTTGTGTAAAGTAGCAGGATCCCAAGGACAGTCTCCTGGAGTGTGTGCCCTGTACCAAGAAGTACTTCTCCTGTCATCACGCTGGAAAGAAGTGCATTGTCTGTCTGTTGACAATAGACACAGAAAACACACCTTTAATGTACATTTCTGAGAGTAGGTTATATAAGATTATTCTCATTTATAGAGCGAGCCGACTTCAGATGACCCAGAGAGGTCACAGGAAATTTCCCTGTTTTCTGTTCATCTGAAGGCAGTGTGATTGAGTGCCCTGTGTGTGCCAATTATAACTACTCTGAAGCAAAGACAGGAAGAGTCGGCCCCCGAGGGCCCCATGGGTCCTCTGCTAGAGGAGGTGGGTGCACAGACGTCTTCACAGCGTGCTGCAGGGCGTCTCTACTGGAGTCTGACAGGATCTTCTTGTGTATGTTCCCCACAGCAGCTTGAGTGATCTCTTGAGAATGTGATTGGGACGTGTCATTACTTTACCCCAAACCCTCCTGAGTCTCCCTATCACACTCAGTAAAAGCCACCTCCTGAAATGGCCTAAAGCCCTAATGATCCCAGTCTCTTCCCAGCCCACACAGTTACCGCTCTGCCCTGCCCCTGTCCCTGTCCCTGTCATTGCCTTCTTGCCGTTGCTATTTCTGCTTTAGGTCCGAGTACTTGGTTCCACATGAAATGGCTTCCTTTGCCTCCTTCACAGTTTTGATCAAATGTCATCTCTGTCAGCCTTCCTTAGTTACCCTATTTGTAATTGAAAAACAAACGTCATACCCCTGATGCTGGGGCACCCTGTCCTGGCTTGTTTTCTCCGTGGCAGCTGCAGCCCTCAGATGGGCTCATTTACTCCTCACTGTGCCCTGGTGGACTGCAGCTCCTCTGAGGGCAGGAGCTTTTGTATTTCCCAGCTTCTGGGACCACGCCTGGCTTGGTTTTGCTGAATTGAGTCCAGGCCTTGGAATGTGCTTTAAACAGTGTGGGAGCGCCAGTAAGGAGAAGCTGAGCTGGGCCTGTGGGGGGGGGGGGGGGGGAAGCAACTTGAACAGGACGCATCCTGGTCTGCGACTCAGATGTCAGCGGATCCCTGCCAGTGAGGAAAGGAGACAGTGGTGTCCTATCTGAAGGCTTCCAGGACTCATGAAGTGACATCAGTGATTGTGATGATGGTAGTAAGTACCCCTCAGGGCAGCAGAATGTGCCCGTGATCTATTCTGACACCCTGGCTTATTTGGAGGTGAGTAAGCCTACTGGTTCAGTGGGGCCAGAACTGCACAGCGAGGTGCAGCCAACCAGATCCATCTGTCGCATGTGCTAGAAGTGCAGTAAGCGTCCTGGGCATGTGAGCGTCCACATCTGTCCTCCTCCCCATTTCAGTTGGAGCCTTGGGAGTTTGACTAGAGTGATATGGTGTGTGGGGCGCGGGGAAGCAGGGTGCTCGCCGGCCTCGTCCAGTTACCCATGTAGGCAAAGCCGCTCCCCTGAGTGAGAAGTGTCACAGAGCTGGTTTCCTAGTGAGCACAGCACTTGATAAAAGGAAGAAGGGCAAGATATTGACTTTCCAGGGCCTGTTCTATCAGTGCTCTGCTAATCAACAGGATAAATTATTGCTCTTCAGAAACAGGAGAGGACACCCTTTGACTTGAAGGCATTCTACCTTTCTTCTGTTTGCTCTTCCTCTTTTATCAGGAGAGGATCTTTCCTCCAACCACTTGCTCCTTAGGGGTTTTGTTAAGTACTGAAGGGAAACTGAAGGGAGCTCTTTTGATTTATCTTCTATCCTTTCTTTTTGGTCACTCCACAGGGCTAAAATAGCCGAGTTGGCTTTAATATGTCGCCATTAGAGACCAAACATTAGCTGAAATAAACCATCATGCCTCACAATGAAAAATGTCCCCTGATTGGCTAATTAATCAGTCAAAGGGGAATGACATGGCTCTCGGCTTGAGGGACTCTGCTAGAGAGAAACAGGCTGTTGATAAATGGTTTTCCAGCAAATTCATATATCAAGGAAACTTAGTCATTTTTTAACTACAGTTTGTGTGACTGCAATTTTTTTTCTAACTTTTTTTTTTCTGCTGCTCTTGCTGTTTAGGCTGCATTTTGTGTTGTTGATAGAAAAATATAGGATTTTAGATATGAGAAAATAAATGCTTTCTACTTTTTCATGTCTGTTAGACAGATTGGTTTTGACTGTCTGGGCTTATCAGTATGTGAAAATCAGGTCTTTCTCCAGAATAATTTATGAAATTCTCCTTTCCTGGCTTCTGTCGGAGTTAAAGACCTCCTGGTTCTGGTCACGCTGGCTGAGTTGGAATGCCTGGTCTTTAAACTAGGGGGAGGGACGATGAGATTGTCACCTTCCAGGATCATGGGAGGAATAGGGGATCATCTAAAGTATTCAGCAGTGACTGCACACGGGGTAGGATCCCAACTGCTTGCTGTTCTTTTGTAATCAAAGAAATATATGCACAGATGTGAGAACGGTGCTGCATTAAGCTGCTGCCCCTCACTGCTTCACCTCCCAGGCTCCGGCAGTTTTTTTAAAATCATGATATTTTGTGATGTTTGCCTTGATATTTTAATATAATATTCCACATTAACATTTTTTTTTTAAAGGTGGGTACCAAGAATTGAACTCAGTGCATTTGACCACTGAGCCATCATCCCTAGCCCTATTTTGTATTTTATTTAGAGACAGGGTCTCACTGAGTTGCTTAGCACCTTCTTTTGCTTGAACGTGGATCCTCCTGTTTCAGGCTCCCAAGCCGCTGGGATTGCAGGTGTGTGTCACTGTGCCCAGCTTTACATTAACATTTCTTGATGTGTTAATTGTTAACATCTGAACTGTTAACATCTGGACTTCTGTTTTCCTAGTTTAGGATTTTGGGTAAAGAGTACCAAACTACTGATGTACTTAATTATTTATTAATTTGTTACTTGGCACTTATATTTTTATAACTACAAAAATATTGTTCTCCGCTAAGCCTAATGGTGTGCTGTGAGGCTATTTCCTTTACATTTTTGGGTTGTTTACTGGTGAGACGCAAAGGCTTCTAAGAACCCATGTGCCTTTTCATACACCTGCCAGTAGGTCCTTACTGTGACACCAGGCAGGGTGTTCACAGTATCAGTGTTGGGATCTGGACCGGCTGCCCTGGAAGACCTCCACTCTTTACCTCCCCTTCCTGCTCACTGTTCCTGAGGGCTGGCCACACCAGTCATGCTGTAACCGAGGCAGCACACAGCCATCAGCAAATGCAGACCAGTACATCACACTTTTGTCATTGGCTGTCTTATTTACCTAGAATGGATAGACAGTAAACTTGAGTATGATCTTTAGATTTTGAATATGATCTTTTTTTTTTTTTTCTTCTGACTGTTGTATCCAGTTGACTGCCAACCTCTGCCTTCCTCTGTTCCTGCAGGTGTTCCTTACTTCTCATTGGCCTTTTAATAACACATGGCTTACTGTTGCACCCAGGCAACATTGGGCTCATAGGTCCTTATGGGTCCTCACTGTAGGTTGCTCACTAGGCGACCAGGTAACTGGGAGTTAGGTGGTAAAATTAAATTGACAGATTTAACTTCTTTAATACTCATGGGAATGAAGTGTATTCGTTACTCTGCTCTTTAATTGATAATCCTATAAAAGAGTTTTCTACTTACTACTAAAAGCCATATATATTATCTATTATAATGAGTTATTCAAAATTCACTTCCATAGTAAATCTGTTTTCATCAGAAAAAGAAGAAAGGATTCTTCAATACTAGAGAAGAACCTCGTATCTTGCAGATCAGCGTTAGTGCCGTGGAGCGCTCAGGCCTCGTGCGCAGTATAAATAAATTCATGAAGTGTTCTTGCCAGAAAGTTGAACCTAAATCCAATCAAGTCTCTCAAAATGGTCTTCAGTCCCAGAAGACATGGTGTGGACTCAGAGCTTAACAAACGCACAAAGAAGCAAAAAGTCCAACATGTGGGGCACGGGAGGAGACAGCTGACCCCGTTTCTACAGGAAGTTAGTAGCGTGAAGAAAAGGAGTAGTGGGGCAGAGGGAATGCTGTGCTAGACCTATGTGATGTGAGCAGCCAGACACGACGTGGGGCCTTGTTTGGGACCTGTTTGAACCAGAGACTGCTGAAATCTGATGGCGTGTATCAGATGATACCAAGGAATTTTGTGAGGTATGCTAATGGCACTGTGATTAAGTAAGGACATTTCCATGCTTTTTAAAAAATGACATATAGGGAAGGAGTGAGGATTAAGTCTGGCGTTGGTTTTAAAATATTAAAGCATAGAACCAGGAAAGGACATAACACTGTGGCAGAACTTTAATAGTTGTTAGGAATTTTGGAGTTCACAAATTTTTTTATTTGCAATTTTTCACAGTGAGTTTCTTTTAAAAGTATCTACTAATGAATGACATATTATTTAACACTTATTTAGCTCCACCAGAGGATGGTTTAATTATTTTGTGTGATAAGTTCAGAATGTCATGATCATTCTTCAGGTGCAGAGTTACTAGTGCCCAGCTAGTTTTTGTCCTGGTTTACTCCGCAGTACGTCTTCTTGTCATGTGTGATGACATTAAGAGAACTTCAGGGTGGAAGCCAGCTAAGGAAGAGTAGCGGTGGAGGAGAGAGAGCCGTTTGGGTTCTTTGGTGGAGCATCGGGCCCTAGTGCCTTGAGCACCTCCCATCCTAGAGGTGTGCACAGCCTGGCCATACCATCATCCCTGGGCCACATGGGACAGAGGGAGGTGTGGGAACTGGCCTTCCTGGCACCTGGTCCTGCTATCGTCTCTCTTCTCATGGCTACTCAGGAAGGCAAGGCTGGGGAGCATCAGCAGCTCGGAAGGCTCAGGACTGCAGGGTATCTAAGGGAGTTTTGTCATCATTGAGTTATGGCAGAGACAGAAGTCTCAATTGGG
This sequence comes from Marmota marmota marmota, assembly GCF_001458135.2. Lineage (NCBI taxonomy): Eukaryota > Metazoa > Chordata > Mammalia > Rodentia > Sciuridae > Marmota > Marmota marmota. Next base: position 1,011,554 of record NW_025999944.1, read on the forward strand.
AACAAGTCTCAGGGGATGGAGGGGGTTGCCCTAGAGTCTTTAGTGTATGTGTCGCTCACAGAACTTGTCTGCTGGGCCTGTGTGACCCATGTATGGCCAGCCCCGTGAGCCTCATCCTGGACTCCTTGGCCTGCTCCCGAGGAGGGGGTTCCTGGAGATGTGTGCCGCAGGCCTTGACTGCTCCAGGGGGTCTCTCGCCACCTCTGTCCCCTGGTGCCTTTTTGTTTGTTTGTTTCTTTGAAGTCTTGTGCTCTTTGCTTTGGGGTGCATTTTTCAGTTTGTCCATAGGATGTAGTTGTGAGTCTACATGTCTTTTACTTCCCTTTCATGTCGAAGGAACAATACGATACGCTCAGTTTGTCACATCTTGGTGCTCTTGTGTCTGCGACTTTTTCTTTGTCACTCTCTGTGACCAGCATATCCATGGCCAGTGACAGAGGAGGCTTATCATTAGATAGACTTGTTCCTCCGGCAGTCAGGAATCTTGAGCTGTTAATCACAAGTTCAAAACTTTCAGGAGTCAAGTTACACTGACACTAGAATTTCTTTTTCATTGGAGGTGGTTTGGCCATTTCTGTGAGGACTGATTGTTTCCAGGCACAGCAGTGTATGCCTTTAACCCGTGACTCAGGAGGATGGCAAGTTCTAGACCAGCCTCAGCGGCTTAGCAAGACCTTGTCTCAAGGTGAAAAAAATAAAAAGGGTGGGGGCTGTGGCTCAATGGTAAAGTGCCCCTGGGCTCAGAGAATCCCAGGCTAGCTTCTGGTGAGGGTACTTACAAGGCCACTTACCTTCTCTGAACTTCTTTTTCACTTGGGAAAAGAAGGATGAAGACCCAAGCTGATGTCATAATTGCTGAAATGTATGAAAGGACTTTGTGATACTTGAAGGCATAATGTCAAAGTAAAGAGTCACTTTACCTTTGAGGAAGCCAGTGTAAGCACATACATGGGTCATGTTCACAGCCTTCTCCTTTAGAAGATGAGGAATGGAGTTTGAGGTCTGACTGATGAAGCCCTCCCAGTGGCTTATTCCCACCTGACTGCCTTCTGCAGGGCAAGGCTTGACTCATCCACGATACTAGGAAGAAGTGGCCAAAGTGTGTGTTCTAGGATGCTGTCGTCTAGCTGCAGTGTATGCATAGAATATGTTCATCTCAGTCTTGCTGAGCTTGTGATGGTAAAACCTGGAATGGGAGAGACCATGCCGGGGACTCCACCGGGAGCAGCCATCTTACGCTGACCTCAGCTTGGGCCGGTTTCCCCCACACTTGATTCTGAGGGCCTTGCAGAGCTGAGCGCCTTGCTCCAGTGCCATGTCTTGAGGCTTCAGGAAAGGAAGGAGAAGAGTGTGGTGCTCTTTCTCTTGAGGCTGGCATGGCATGAAGAACTTGTGCTTTAGTCTCAGATCATGTAGATTAATTCCTTTCTGATGTTTTAGTTAACCATGTTACTCACAGAATCATTATCACTGACATTGTATCAACCCTGTGGTGACTTCTGATCTCATCAGGGTGGTGTAGCAGCAGGGTGGCTCTTAAGTCGGACCGGCTTACTCATTTGTTACAGTGTTTGCATTCACTAACACCTAGGAAGAGCACTAGACTCTGTACATCAGTCCTTGCTAGGTACTGTGGAAGTGACAGTGGAGGTAGAACAATGCGATTTAAATCAAATCTGAGAAGGGAAGAGGACTCTATAGACCAAAGTGACACATACAGAAATGGTGCCATGTAGTGGGAAAGCAGAGGCTCATGATCCAGACCTGGTTGTGTTTGGTTCTGCCCGTCCAATTGTATGACCTTAATTCTTCGAGTCTCAATCATCAGATAGTGACAGCCCGGCAGTGGCTGATCCAGAACAAGCATTGAACCCAGCTCAGCTTATGGGAAGTTGTCCTGACTGGGAAACCTCCTTTGCCCAATGGCATACCTAAGATATACACACTCCCCTCCCGTGACTTCCTGCCAGCTAACTCTTGTCTAATAGATCTGGGTGTACATCCTTAGATGCCACACGTGGGGGTCACAGTCTTATCTGCTGGATCCCAGTTGAGAGACACTGGTGGGATCTGCCAGATGTGGATTGTCATTTACTTGGGTTGGTCTGAATGCTTTCTCCTGTCAGACCTGTCAGAGCCAACCAGGTATTGGGGGAAAGGTTGAACTGTAGTCATTTATGGCAGGTACAGAATGCAGAGTAAGGTGCAGAGCACAACCAGGCAGAGAAAAGGTGGACATGGGAGCAGATATGTCTTCACCTCCCCTGCAATTGCCAGGCCTCTGGGCCTCCAGGGGACCTTGTACTTGTACCATGAAAGTGGCAGCACCAGAAGTCTTCAGGTACAAACACCCGTGAAGTCTTACCAGTCTTCAAGGACTCACACGATGTCACATTCTGTAGAGTGAATAGCATAAAACAAAAGGGGGCCGTGAGAAAACATTTAACTGAGTCTACCTACCATTTTTGCAGTTATTTCTTCTGTCTAAAGATAGCAGAATAGATTCCAAACTAAAAAAAAGTAGGAAATCTTTCTCTAAGTGTTTTATTGAAATAAGATTTTAATAATCAGTTTTTAAGAAAGCAAAGAATCCTCATTTCTAATTTCTTTTCTGTAGAAGTGTATTTTAGCACAGACTTTCTTAGAATTCATGTGATGAGAGGCAACTTTCCTTACAGATAGCAGAAGAGTGTGTTGGCAAAATGCGTGACTTTAGCTCGTGAGTGATCCGTGACCATATAGGCAATAAAATGGGAAAGGGTTTTCCTCCAGAGGACAGCGGATGGCCTTTCCTCTAACCATTTTCACGGATGATTTGGGTGATGATCGTAGACCATCAGATTGTTTCTTCTGAATACTATTTGGGGGAAAATGCTTCTGAATAGCTGGCACCAGGAGGTGCTCCTGAGCAAGGGTGGAGCCTCTGCCTGCAGTTCCCAGTTGCTGAAGAATCAGCTGGTGGCCTTTCTCCTTCTGCTTCTATAGGCTCTGGCTGTAGACTCCAGAAGTTGGCTTCTTTAATTAACTCCCAAGTAACTGTGACGCTGATTTCAAAAACATGGATTAGACCATTAGACTCAAAAGAATTCACCTCTCCTGGATTTAGAAAAGGTGACTTCCCCTTTTAGAAAGTTTCAAGAGCGGTTGATGATGGGGAAGTGGAAGGATTTAGGTTCACCCAGGTCACTGCCAAGGGACTGCTCCCAGATACCTACCAGTGCGCTTTTGAGTTGCCTTGTAACTCTCTTTACTCAGGAGTCCTAGCCGAATTCTATTTTTTCTTTTTAATAATTTCCATTATAACATTGTATATGTAGTGAGTGAAAATATGCCTTCATATTGACTTTTTCTTTTTTAATGTGATGCTGGTTTAAAACTGATAAACGTGACTTGCGCTCACAGTGCCTCATTCTGATTTGTTTCCAGTTATGCTTGGGGAAAATGGATTTAGCTGGGGTGGAAGTCTAGTACTGTGCACATGCACGGACTCTCTCTCTCTCTCTCTCTCTCTCTCTCTCTCTCGCTTCACTTGGCATTTAACAAACTTTATCCAGGTCAAATGTGCTCCAGGAGAAATTAGTTATGTTTTCCCAAATTTTGACCAGTTTACCCAAAGAAAGCCTACTTCTGTCATACACGCCCAGAAACACATGTGTTGGTAGGGCACAGGTGGGATGGCTCTGCCTCGCCTTCTTCTCCTCGCTTCTAGAGTAGCTCTTAGTCCTAAAAAAATCAGTTCCATACCTTATATTTTCTTTTTGTACCAGGGATTGAACTCAGGACACTTAATCACTGAGCTACATCACCAGCCTGTTTTTGTTTTTTTTATTTTGAGACAGGGTCTTCTAAGTTGCTAAGTCTGGCTTTGAACTTGCAATCCTCCCATCTCAGCCTCTTGAGCCACTGGGATTATAGGTGTGTGCCAACATGCCCAGAAATACCTTATATTAAGAGTATTTGCTTTTAGTTTCTATTAAAGTAGTAGTTGTTACACTCACCATTTATAATTTAGCACTTGGCTGCCTTAGCGTGGCCTAGATTTTCTGACCTTGACGTCAGTACATGTGTCTCTGCATCAGATGCAGAGAGGATATTGGTTCCTTTTATATCATTCCCAATTAATAGATGTTGAAAGAAATAATAATTATATTTCTGTGACTGAAAATATGTTGTTAGCTTTCATTGTCTTCAAGTTATTTGAAAATGTGCAAAGATGGTGTGGGGAGCTTTGGTCATAATTATTAAGCCCTGGAAATGAAAGTAGATTGCCAGTGCTCCTAGTGATCTATGTTTAGATTTCTTCTAAGTCTGTAATTTGGGCTTTCTCTTTTTATTTTGAATAAAATAATAGTGTACTAATGCTCCTCAAATTGTAGTAATCTACATGACATAGACTGTCTTTAGAAAGTTGTTGTGTTGGCTAGTTGGTTGGTTTAACACTGAATTTGTTCAATTTGATCAGTTGAGAAGAGCATCGACTGACTCAGGCTCTGCCCAGCACAAGTGGAGAGTGGGCTACCTACCCTCATTAGTGATTGGCTTAGTGGTAATGAGAAATCTTGTAACTCATGGAGCTTTTAGTTTGGAGAATACAGTTCCAACATTGTCTCCTCCCAGGTCCATTAGACACTGCAACCCTAAAAGGTGGGATTAAATAGGAGGAAGCCAACGTGGGTTAAAGTAACTTGATTAAAGACTCGGACCAGCAAGTGCCCAGAGCCGCGCTCGAACTCACTCCAGTCAGCAGCAGTGTCCTGCCACTACTTCACTAGTCTGCAGACTGCTCTGCTTTGGGTAGAGGAGACCTGGACCAGAGGAGCTTCAGTGCAAGCCGTGGTTCTTTTCTTTTGGTTGAGTCTTACTGTCAGCGTTGCTATGTCAGGGTTTCCCAAAGTGTGTTCTCTGGAACATTGGATGTTGCTAATAGATGGTCTGGGGGACTGACAGTTGTCATGTCACATGCTTAAATTTATCTGGAAAACTCCATATTAAAAATGTAATTATTTAATAAGGTTTCTTTGTCTCCTTCTTAGAGCCTTTTTTATGGTATTGATCATGTCACCTTTTCAAACTTCTGTTACTTGTTTGACTGTGGAACCCTCATTTTATGGTTCCTAGATATAAATTGGGGAAAGATGTTCTGGGTTATTAAGGGACTAAATCATTGATTAAAAATGTTGGCAGAATAATGGGTTTTCCTAAACCTGCCTATAGAGTGAACTAGTTCGTTTCCTAGGACTTCCATGTACTACCCGTTTTAAAAAGGTAGGCTGAATAGTGGGATTTCCTAACCTGTCTAGAGTGAACTAGTTGGTTTTCTAGGACTTGTGTGTCCTACCGTTTCAGTAGCCTCCCAGATCTGAGGACCTCCAGTGGATGCCTAAAACCAGGGGTAGTACCAAGACCTATATAGAATATACTGTTGTTTCCTAAGTGCCCTCCAGTGTTGTTAGTATTCTAGAGTTAATCTGTCTGTCCATGTTTTGTGCCCTGGTTCCTCCTTTGCATCACTGCTTGTGTGCTTTAGGGCCATTATTAAGTAAAATGAGGGCTACTTGAAAGTAAGCACTGCAGTTGATCTGGTAAACAGTTGATGTGGTAAACGAGATAGCTACTAAGTGATTGCAGGTAGGTGGCATATACAATGTGGATACTCTGAACAAACGGATGATTCATGTTTCAGGCAGGATGGTGCAAAATCTCATCATACTACCCAGAACTGTGTGCCGTTTAAAACATGAATTGTTTAGCTCTGGAATTTTCCATCTGCTATTTTTGGACCATGGTTGACCCCAGAAACCATGGAAACTGAAGCCACAGAAAAGGGGACTATTGTAGATGTTTTAAGGAAAATGTGTTTTAGAACAGCTCAGAACAGCTCCTGGAAGGCATGCCTACCTATTTAGGTCATTATACAACAAAGAATTACTATCATTCCTTTTCTCATTCTGTTCTCTGGAAGGTGGACTGAGGGCCAAGTGTATATTATGATAAAGCCTGGAATACGTGATAGAAAATACAGAACTCTCAGAAGATTTTTGCAGCTTATCTCCGCTCTGGTTAAAATTGACCAAATGAAAATTTCTTTACACATCATTTGGCCCAAAGGGATCTATGCCTCTTAAAGGTGTGTCTAAGGTCTTTGACTCCACCTTGAGGTTCTTCTCCCTGCACTACCTCCATGCATCCTGCAGCCAGGGAGTGAGCTGCTCTGACCTCAGTATCTGCCCCTTGGAAATCTTCTATCATTTCTTATTTGAACCTGCTGGTTCTCCAAATCTCTACACTGCTACCCCTTGGCATCAGAGTCACAAGCCAGTCTCCTTATGGACACCTGTAATCTCCTCTGTGACTGTAATAGTTCCTCTTAAACTGTCTGCAGTTAAAATAGGTGCTTTTGTTTTGTTCATCTATACAAATCCTTTGTTTAGGTAAATGGGACAGAAACTTAGGCATAATGAAAAAAATTCAAGTGATATTTGTGAATAAGGACTTTTGCTTTTTGTTGTTTTGGTGGTTGTCCTATGGCATTCTCTAACATAGAGTAGATTTCAACTTAAAAAGTGAGATTATTTTATTAATTCTACCTATTTAGGCAAGACAGTGTACTCTTAAAAGATTTTTTTTTTTTTAATAAGCAGTTGGGTATAAAAAGTAAGTCATGAAGTTACAAGTGAAAGACATGAGGTGGAGTTGGGGATTTTTGCTGGTTTCTTAGATTTTTAAAAAAATACTTTTTTAGTTGTAGATGAACACAATACCTTTATTTCATGTATTTATTTTTGTATGGTGCTGAAAATTGAACCCAGTGCCTCACATATGCTGACAAGTGCTGTACCACTGAGCCACAACCCCAGCCCCGGTTCCTTTGATTTTTGCTGGACCCTTTCTGCTTCATTGATTGTGGGAGCTAAGAAAGACAGCCAGGTGTGGTGGCACACGCCTGTGATCCCAACGGCTTAGGAGGCTGAGGCAGGAGGATCACAAGTCCAAAGCTAGCCTCAGCAACTTAGTGAGGACCTAAGCAACTCAGTAAGAACCTGTCTCTAAATAAAATACAAAATAAAAGGGCTGGGGATGTGGCTTAGTGGTTGAGCGCCCTGATTTTAATCCCCAGCACCAAAAAAATCAAAGAAAAGAAAGACAGTCCAGGGCTGAGCCAAGTTCTGTTTGTAGCCAGGCCAGAGAAATTTCTGTGAACTTATGAGCTGAGGTGAAGGTCTGATAGCCTTTAGCCCTACAGACTTTATGAATTTTCTCATTTCAATGTTAGCATTTTCACCTGCCCAAGAAACTTTTATATTTAGTGTATGAATCTTAGAATTTTGCATTTATAAAGTCAAAAAGCTTTTGAATTTATTTTGGTTCTCTATTATTCACTTTCTAGGTGGCCATAATATATACCCTCTTAAGTATTTGGAAACACAGAATGTGCTCATTCCTAGCCTCTCCTTCCTTTATCACCATCTCTCTTCTTCAGTGATGCTCAAGTTTCCAATGTGACATGAACAGGAAACTTGTGCTGAATAAATACAGTAGATGAATGGTCTTTCTGTTCTTGGGAGGACTTCAGAGCACTTAAGCAAAATGTCATCTTATAAATATTCATATATTGTCATTGGTTTTAAATCTTAAAAGTCCACTCTGAAGGCATCTTCCCATTTAGAACTAATGACAAGCAAAGGACCTGTTCCCTTTCTACCGTGAAATAAATACGGTGGTAGCCATAAGGCAGCACCTAACAAAGCTGCTTTTTAAAAATGTTCTTTTAGTTGTAGATAAACACAATGCCTGTGTTTTATTTATTTATTTTTATGTGATGCTGGAGGTCAAACCCAGTTCCTCACATATTCTAGGCAAGCGCTCTACCACTGAGCTGCCACCCCAGCCTACAAAGCTACTTTTTGTAAATAGAAATTTTTTTTTTGTCTAGGTTAAAGGAGATGTTTGTGGGAATATTTATAGGATCTATATATTTTAAAATAAAGTTGTGATTAAAATTTTTAATTATGATAAATTATCAAGAATTGAGCATTTACACTTTGGTTGTTAGCAGCCCTTTCCTAAAAATGTCTCTCATCGCCATTCTATAACCTTCTCTCTTTGGGCGGGGGGGGTTGGGTAGGAGGTGGGGGTACCCGGAATTGAACTCAGGACCACTTGACTGCTGAGCCACATCCGCAGCCCTGTTTGTGTTTTATTTAGAAACAAGGTCTCACCAAGTTACTTAGGGCCTCCCGAGCTGCTTGGGATTACAGGTATATGCCACCATGCCCAGCTACCTTCTCATTTTTGAAGGTAAAAATCAGGGAAGAGTTACTACACCAATGATAGACAACTGCTAAGCAAAGCAAGTTTGTTTTTAAAGTTTATGTTTGTTCAGGTTTAAACCCATTCTTAAATCTTTGGATGTAGCTATTCTCTACATCCGCAGCTGAATTCATTTGCCTCTTGTCTGGATCTGTTAATAGATATTCATTGCAATAATATTTGTTTTAGGTTTATCTTAAGTCAAATCTGTACAGGTAATAAGAAATATACCAAAACACTCCTGAGTGACTCCTGCCATGATTTATTATAACAACATTAACTGTGTTCATGGTGCTGCTTTGACAGCGATCCTGAGGCGAATGACTTGTACACTCATTATACTTTTTATTTTTAAAAATTGAGTTTTTATTGGGCTCTGAAATTGATGACCTTTCCTAATTAAAATGAAAACAAATGCTTCATTCCAGTGGACATGGGTATCCTTTCTTGACTGGTAGATAAACGGATAGTCTCAAGATCCTAAAAATATCATTAATAAACCTTACTAGAGTCCCTGTGGGGTCTGTGTGGCATGCCATTTGAAGTCTCAGGAATTATCACTCAGGGTATTTCTCCTTATGGTGAATCTACTTCCCTCATCCACTTATCCTGGAACCCACTCCTGAGCAAGGAGTGCCAAGAACTCTTGAGCTCTGACTGTGAGGACAGGTAGGGTTCACTGCCAGGGTCTTAGTGCCATGGAGGGGAAAGAGATGGGTCATCTGGATGCAGTTTGGTAGCTGCTGTACTGGAGCTGTGCGGTGGCCTTGGGGCCACTTGCCCTCACAGGAACATCATCCTAGGTGATCTGGAAAGGACAGTGGGTCAGGAGAGAAGCACCGGGAAGGTGTTCAAGTGAATGAAGTAAAAACTGTGCACACAGGGAGTGGAAAGATCCTGAGAGGAACCTGTAGGCAGCTGTAGGGTGCAGAGCGCCGGGAGAGGGCATCAGGAGTGGGGGGACCCAGTGGCCCGCAGTGCCCAGCACATCTCATCGGATTGCGCCTGATTTCTAGGCCTTTTAAGTAAGCAGACCTTTGGCAGAGGCTTGGACTGTTGCAGCAAGAGTAGATATAAACAAGTCCCCACTGCCCCTTGCTCTCCTAGTGCCAGTGGAAGGAAGGGGCAGTCATGGCCAGAGCAGGGAGTTCAGAGTTTCTTGCCACAGCAGGGTGTAAAGGGCTTTCTGTGGCAAAGTGGAGGAGGGAGTGGTGGTCCTGAAAGCCACAGGGCTTCCAAATGCTGTGTTCTTCAGGTCAGCCCAGAGGGAGGATGGGATTCCCACAGAAGTCGCAGCACCTCAGGCCAAGTGTGCATTCTTTGCCTGGGCAGTACTGGAGAGGGACCGCCGCCCTCCCACCCTTACCTTTCTTGCAGGGCTGACACTGATGCACATGAAGTCACATGGGGCCAGCAGACCTGTGGGCATTTCAGTGGCAGCTGCAGAGGTAGAGACTAGGGCTCCCCAGACAACAGTCACCTGCCGGGCCTTTTCAGAGAGCATAGTTAGGCTTCCTACTTTCACTGAAGCCTAAATTCTAACTGTAGCTTTGCAAGCACGTTTCTCCAGTCTCCTGCATTTCCTGGGCCGAGTTTACCGGCTCGTGCATCATGAGAGGGTTGTAAGTGTGCTGGAAATTGACTCGCCCAGCCCTTGGGATGACTGGCTGGGCCTGAGAGCCTCTGATGCCCTTGGCTGGTCACCTCCCACCCCGACAGGGACCAGCTACCTGTAGCTACCCTTGGAGGCTGCACATAGTATCTGCTTTGTGTGCTTTCACTGAGGAGGGCAGGCGGCCACTGCCAGCATCTGCTCTTCAAGGGCATTTTGGTGATCAAGGAAAAGAAAGTCTTGACAAATTAGTTTTGACTTTTGGGGTGAATGGTACAAAATGAGCTTAGGCTCCAAAAGGGGGGTTTCTCCCAGAGAACCCCGTTAAACACACACCAGGAGTTCAACCTTGTTCTTTGCATGTAGTTGAGAGCTACAGAGGGGTTGAAGCACAGGAAGGGAGATTGTACATTTTAGGGAGATCATTTTGACTGCAGGAGATAGGAAAGTAAGAAAGAGAATGAGAAGGTAAGACTAAGGTGGGCAGTCCAGTGAGGAAGCAGAGGACGGTTCCAGGGCAGGGGAGTCTGAGCCCGGGTTTGGTGACGGCCGTGTTGGTGCTGTGGTATATGCTGGGTGGAGGCCCCACCACCTGGTAGGCGGCCCTGGGCCTGGGAGAGCCTGCAAAGCCAGGCAGGGGTGTGGCTGTGAGAGGCCCACCTGCAGCCACCCCTGGCCTCACTGCCTCCCTGTGCCTGTGCTGCTCTTCATCGCATCTCCTGTTACCTCGTTTTTCCCACAGTTCAGCTGATGCTGAGGTTCTTCCTTATGTTTTCTTGCATACCCACCCACAACGACAGAAGCCTGTCCCCCATCTTCCTGAGGAGCCTCCTCTCTCACTGGGCTGCTCTGCCCTGTGCTTGGCTGTGCTTGCTGGGAAGGCTCTTTGGCTCAACTTTGCCAGGCTCCTGCAAACAAAGACTGTCTCAACCCAGGAGGAATATCAGGGGAGGCCTTGAGACCTTCTGGAACTGAAAGAGTTGAGGGGCGAGCGTGGTGTGACAGAAGGAGCTGCCACCTGTGGCTAGGCCAGGGACAGCCAGCACCCGCCAGTTGGGCAAGGCAACAGGCTGACCTCCTAAATGGCTGCCCTAGGAGAAAGAATGCTCTACCCCGAGCTTGTAGGGGATTTTTTTGTCTATTTTAATTCAGTTAATTTTGTTATTATGAAAACATAAACATTCTCTCTAGAAAAATTATGAGCTATGTGTATGTATGCATTAGGAAAAAGGAACAAACCCATCCTGGGCACAGCTGGAGGTGCTTCCAAGGAGAAGCCTGGCCTGTGGAGGGGTGTGGGTGAGGGGCAGTGGTGTGGGTGAGGGGCAGTGGTGTCTTCCTGTCTGTCCAAGAGCAGGGTCATAGCGGACAGGCTGTGTTGCACGCATTCTGTTCAAAGCCCTGCCACTGAGCCTGTGACGGGTGCTGCTTGTGTCACATGCTTTTGGAATACCCCTAAACGCTCCTCATTTGCCCAGTGCACCCTCTGCAGTGAAAGGAGCTTCCCTGTGGTCAGAGCATACAGACTTGTAGCAACCAGGCAAGTAATTGCTGGAGGCCTACTGTATAGCCTGTCCCTGTCATTAGTAAAATGCATTATCTCAAAATTTGCTGAGAGTAGATGTTACGTGTCACCACGCCCACCTCCCTCCATAAGGTGGTGAGTGTACTGACTTGCTTCACAATGTATACATGTATCAAAAGATTCTTGTCACCTTAAATGTGCATGTTTTATCTGTCACATTCCTCATCAAAACAGGTTGGGGAGAAAGGAAGGGAGGTCACGCAGCAGGCCAGCCCCCTCGTTGGCCCGTTTCTGACCTCTCATGCCCAGGGCTTCCCCAGTTGCTCTGGTCTGTGGAGAGGGCGAGGTGGAGCAGGTTGGAGGGGGCTGAGAGGAAGTGGGTGCTGGGCTGGCCCCCAGTGCTCCCGAGTGGCTCTGCTTTTCCATCCCCACCTCCGCCTCCATCCTGCAGCACTTCTCTCCCCCATCCTGCTTTTCCCAGTCTCCTCAGTTCCCTGGTATTACATAATATTCCTGTTAGAATCAGTTCCTGTTTTGCCTGGGAGAGGAATTGTGACTCTTTCAGGGAAAAACCCTGTTCTAACATTAGAGTGGCGTGGTGGCCAGTGTGACCTCATAAGGGAAGCGCACTCTGCTGCCTCTCTGTTCCTGTCTGAGTCAGCGCACAGATGGGTCACCTTTCTGCTGGGCTGGCTTCCCCCGGCCTGGTTTCTTCTGTGAGCTCAGGGTTCTTGATTTCTCCATGATAAAGGAACCTTCCAGGCTTCGTGTAGGCCACTCAGTGAGTGACCACTTTCACTTGGGCTACCTACTGCACTCCAGGAGAAACTGCCCTTGTGCTGTCCAGCAGATGGACGTTCACTTTGTACCACTTCTTATTATGGGAAGTTCAGTGGGTGTAGAGGTGGAGGAATACTGAGTCATGTGCCTCCCCAGCTTCACAGTGGCAGCTAGCGGCTGGTCTTCTTCCAGCTCCTTGTCTGTCTCATTATGGAAGCAGTTCCTAGACATCACATCCTTTGACCTGTATTTATTATATATCTCTAAAAGGTAAGGACTCTTAAGCACAACCACAGAGCCTAGAGCAGTAAATTCCTCGGTGTCATCAAATAATGTTCCAGTTTGTTCAAGTAGTCAGGTTGGCCCAGCGGCCTCATAACTTTTCAGTTTGTGTATGTAGAGAACCAGGATCCTAACACGGTCTGTACACTATAGTGAACTGAGCCTGTGTGTTTGCATTTCTTCTCTCTTTTCTTTGGAGTGAATTGATAAAGATTCTTTGGGTTTGTTGTCCTACAGAGTTTCCCATATTCTGAATTTTACAGATTTTTCTCTTCATAGTATCCTTTAAAGAAACCCTACAATGAATCTTCTTCCTCTTCCTCCTCTTCCTCCACTCCTCTTGCTCGTCCCCCTTTCCCTCTCCTTCCCCTTGCTCTTCCTCCTTCTCTTCCTTCTCTCTTCCTCTTGCTCTTCCTCCTCCTCGCCATGGCTGTGCTGGAGCTCAGAGCCAGGGCCTTACACCTGCTAGGCAGCTCTCTCCTCTGACTGTGTACCCAGCCCGACACCAGATCCTTCAGTTACCATCTCTATTGGATCTACTTTTATCACTGACTTCCCTCATGTGTCTCTTTACCAGGTAGATGGTTTCTGCTGTCTTATAATTTAGAACGTAATCTAAAGGTAATAGTTAATATCATAATTTCTTCTGAAGTAATATGGCATATAGAAGACAAATGTAATATGTCAGATATAGATGTTTCTGTTACAACAGAATTTATATATTCATTAAAATGTTGTTTCTTCAAAGTTACATATTAAAAATAACAGAGCTTGTGGGAAAAATTGGCAAAGAGTTAGTCTGTTTAAAATCTATGTGGCTTTATCATGTAAGTGCTCCCTCCTGAGATAATTCACTCAGATGAGGGAGATGACTTAGAGGGTCTTAAAAATGATCAAAGACAGTAGAAAGGGGACACTGAGCTGTAGTTGCTGAGATAGTAGCAGAGATGTGGGGCATAGAGCCACACATCAGGGTTTGCCACTGCAGGGGGCACCGAGGTGCCACCCATGACTAATGAGAGCACCTTGTGGGGGCCCTGGGTCCAAGTGCTGTTGCAGCTGGTTCCCTGGAACTAGTGTGTAGGAAGCTTGCAGGAGGTGATGTTGGCACTGCTGGGGCAGGGAGAGGAGACTTGCAGTAGAGGGTCCTTATCGTCTCCAGGGAGCTCTTCAGAACTGTCCAGGTCTTTGGAAGGGCTGGGCCTTTGTGCCCCTGCAATGACCAGTCACTTGGTCCATGCCCTTAGTGCCCCCAGGAATGGGGACTGACCTTAGGTCAGGTAGCTGCTCCCAAAAAGATGTGCCATCTGAGAGATTCCACCTGGGGAGCAGGCCAGCAGGGCTTAGTCTTAAGTTTCTCTGGACAGGTTGGTGGAGGCTGCCTGGCCAGCAGCCACGCCTTCTGAGGGTTATCATTCTGCTCCTGCTGGCCCAGGCCCACTTGCTAGGGAAGATCACCTGGGAACTGCACAGCTCCCCACCTCTTATCGGCACCATTCCCTGTGTACCAAGAAGTCTGAGCTGCGTGGTATTTTAGAAAGAATGTCAAAGAACTTCCCTACGGCAGGAGAGTCAGGAGCAGCGGCAAGTCCTCTCCCATCTCCATTGGCTTCAGACCACGTTCATGCTGTTTGTGGGTTTGGCCTTGAAACTGTTATGAGGCTTAATTGTGCAAAAGTTTACCTCAAGGTTAAAGCTCCTCTTCTGGTGGCAAGTGATAAATTGTGTCTAATTTATTCATCCTCTCCCACCTGACTATGACAGACTTAAATGATTAGTTGCTACAAAAAGAAAAACCAAAATGGAAGCTAATACAATAAGTAAATTTCTCTGGCCATCAGAAAACTCAACAGCTCTTTAAATATATTGACAAAGAAACAGGCAAATGATTTAGGATAGTTCTGCAGGGTTAAAGACATTTGGATCAATAAAAATGTGAAAAACTGACAGGACTGTGAGCCACAGGCACCAGTGGTGCCAATGTAGCCTGGTACCTTCAGCAGTGATGGACGCCTCTTCTCGCTGCTCATATACATGCCCTGGGTCTGCCCTGTCGCCTTGGGAAACCTCTCAGTCTGGGGACAATACACCCAGCCCAGAACTTTTTCAGTCCTGAAATAATTAATCTCTAATTTTATTTTGATGTCAACAGGCCTAAACCGTCACCTGCCTAAGGAGGAAAGAACTATTCTCAGGGGGTCACTGATGTTTGACTCCTTCCTCACACAGGGGAGGGTGTTGTGCACACACCTACACAGACACAAGCAACCACATTCACACACTGAGGACTTGAAATTGATCTTGCAACACTAGTTAGTTCACTGTTAGGAAAAGTATTTGTATTCAAGGTTTTCTTTCTTGTTTGGGTTTGGGGTTTAAAAACCTTTGTTCTAGAGGAAAAAACAGCTTCAACCCCAGCTCATTGTTTAACCTGTCCCAAAGGGATTGCTATTATAAGAACTGATTGTAATTAGTACAGCAAATGTTTGTACATAAGTGAGCCACTAGATTGCTTGACACTACCTGAAAACATGGCTTTTAAGTAATTCAAATAAACCTCTGTCTTAGGAGTTCTTTGTGATTCAAACTGTAATTAAGTCATCTGGATAATTTATCACCAGACACTATTGGATGGCATCTAAGAATCCTGTCTGTTACACACTTTGGTTCTCAAATAAAGTATTAAAATAAAGAGGATTCTGACTTGTTAATGTACTTCTGCAAAATATAATGCAAGAAGCAGCTTAAATTGAGCAATAAATTAGGAGGATCTTACTAATAGGTTTAAGTGTAAATTAATATTTTTTGATTCTCAGCAGTCTTTATAATTATGTGCTTCCATTGAAACTTACTTAAATAAGAACCTTGAATTTCTGTTTAAAATTCAGTCTTTAGCCTAGGACTTTGGAGGAGTTTTAAGGTTTGTTTCCCACCTCCTGTTTTGAATTCTCAGCCCTCTCTGTTTACTAGGGCAGAGTGCTGGTGGGTTCTCCGTTTGTGGCAGCCCCCTCCTGCTTATCGAGGCAGCCTGCGCCTCCAGGAAGTTCACTCAGAGTCCTTGTTTCTTGGAGCAGGGCCGGTCTCTGCCACGGAGCCCCAGGCTGAAAAGGTCTGGGCTTCTTTGATTGGTCATCTGGTCTTGGCATTTTCATCTTTCCTGCATCCAGCAGAGTCGTTCCAAGCAAAGCAGCAGCGGTGGTGGCATCCAGCCTGCTGGTGCCTCTTCCTGATGTGCACCCGGGGTCTTTTTGTCATTCTCATTCGGACTCTCAGCATCCTGGAGGTTCTGGGCTCTCCTGGACCAGCTTTGAAGCATTTTGTGAGCCTGAACTGGGATCCTGTATTCAGTGGAGTTGTTGTGGGTCTCTTTTTCCATAGGCAGAAGAGCTGCCCTGGGGTGGCCACCTTGCCTATTTAAATCGTTAGCGCCCTTCTGAAAAGGCGACTTTCACAGGAAATTGTATAGACTATGGAAATCAATTAGTGTTATTTCTGTGCATCACTGAAACTTGTAGTCAGAGTATGAGCTGTAAAACAGCAATCAGATTCTTACTCCAGAATTATTAAAAGTTTCACATTGGAACGTGTGTGCCTGCTTACTTTGTGATCTTTTTTAAAAAATTACATGTGCTTTATAAAGTAAAAGTCAGTCATTTAGTTTCAGATGAGCACCCTCACTCTGGTCCCACCCCACCCTCCCTGTTGAGTAATTGACTGGTCAGAGTGAGTCTTCCTGTCGGTTTGTTTTTTAGTGGATCGTGGTAACTTAGAATTGGATTATTCATGATGCAGGACATGTTGTCATCATTGGCCACCCTTTATTCTAGACTCCATTTTAGCAATTCTTAAAAGGATCCATGACTGTCAGGCTGATACCTTGGGGACACTTTCTTAAAATTAATGAAGAAAATCAGCTGGCTGTGAGCTGAAATTTCAAGTGAGCCAGAACAGCTTGTTGTCTAATCAGTGTATTTTAATAAAGTTGTCTAATTAGTGTGTTTTCAATTTTTGAGTTCCCCCTTCATATCTTTTTCATTTTTTAGAATGAAATTTGGACTAGAAATTTTCCACATCTACTATTAAATAATTTAGAGGTACTGTTCATATAGGAAAGACAGAATAAATATTTTATTCATTTTCTTAACAATTTTCAAAATGATGTGGAAGTTCTCTAGCATTCTCCAAAGGTGGCCCAGGACTTCTTTTTTGTTTCACTCATGGTTTGAAATACATCTGAATTGTTTCGGTGCATTGCAGTCATTATCAGTATTGATGATCAATTTTCCATCTTTGGCCAATGCAAGCCTCTTCAGTCATTTCCTGAGTACTTTCTTTTGTTTCAAACACGTTTTATTCTGTGTGCTTACTGGGTGCAGTGTGATGTTATAAGGTAGAGACAGTGAGGTGATTAACCACAATGAAACAGATGAGCATCTCTGTCACCTCCCTTGGCAACACATTCTCCCCATGGCAGGAGAGCTGTATTCTTATTTAGCAAAAACCCTGAATATGATGCACTACTACCCCCAGGTTGTTCACCACACTTTGTGTCTTTTTATTTTTTAGAGAGAGAATTTTTAATATTTATTTTTTAGTTTTCGGCGGACACAACATCTTTATTTGTATGTGGTGCTAAGGATCGAACCCAGGCCACATGCATGCCAGGCGAACGTGATACCGCTTGAGCCACATCCCCAGCCCCCATTTTGTGTCTTTTGACCTACCTCTCCCCACATCCTCTCCCCACCTTGCCCTGGGTAGCTAGTATTTTACTGTCTATTGGCTTTTTTAAAAAATTTCACAAATAAGTGAGATGATACAATAGTTTTCTTTCTGTGTCTTATTTCATTTAGCATAATTTCTTCCAAGTTCATCCATGTGCCAAATAACGGGTTCTTTTCTTGGGTGAATAATACTGTGTGTGTGTGTGTGTGTGTGTGTGTGTGTGTGTGTGTGTTTCTTTCTCCATTTATCTGTCAGTGGACACTCAAGCTGCTTCTGTATCCTGGCTGTCGTAAACACTGCTGCGTGAAGAAAGAGCAAGAAGATATCTTTATGTGGTGGTGATTTCGTCTCCTTTGGCTCTGTACCCCAAGGAGGGTTGCTGGTTCACATGGTAATTATTTTAAATTTTGTTGGAAACCTTCATATTGTTTTCCATACTGGCTATGCCAGTCTGTGCTCTCATGATTGGGGATACAGATTTTTCTACGCCTTTGCTAGCCGTTGTTATCTTTTTGTACTAGCTATCCTAACTGATGAGAGGTGATCTCTGAT
This sequence comes from Marmota marmota marmota, assembly GCF_001458135.2. NCBI lineage: Eukaryota > Metazoa > Chordata > Mammalia > Rodentia > Sciuridae > Marmota > Marmota marmota. The sequence continues at coordinate 1,029,340 of NW_025999944.1, forward strand.
AGCTATTACAAAAAAGTGATCTTTGATTTGCATTTCCCTCATGATTAGTGATGTTAACCATCTTTATGCACGTGTTGACTACTTGTGTCTTCTTTTAAGAGATCTCTGTTCACATCCTTTGCCCATTTTTAATCAGGTTATGTTTTCTTCTTATTGTACGCATTCTTTATGCATTTTTAATATTAATTTATAAGATGTATGGTTTGCAGGTATTATCTCCCAATCCACATGTTGCTGTTTTATTTTCTTCATTGTGTCCTTTTCTGTGCAGAAGCCTTCAGTTTGATATAATTGCATTTATGTACTTCTGCTTTTGTAGTCTTAGCTTTTGGTGTGATATCCAAGAAGTCATTGCCAAAGTCAAAATCAAGGAGCTTTCTCCCTGTGTTTTCTTCTAAGAGTTTTATGGTTTCAGGTCTTCCATTATGAGTTAGTTTTTGTATATGGAGTAAAATAAGGGTTTAGTTTTATTATTTTGCATGCAGAAATCCAGTTTACCAGCTCCTTTGATTGAGCATATATACATCAACCAGATGATACATGTGTCACATGGACCTAGTGGAAACTAAGCCACACGACTGTCTCAGTTGGTGCACAAGAGGCATTCAGCAGTTTAACATCCTCTCGATAGGGTGTAGGTATCAAGCCAAGTTCCTCAACATAAAAAGGAGTGATACTAGTAAATGCTAGTAAAGTACTAGTTACCCAGGGCAAGGTTGGGAGAGGTAGGTCAAAAGACACAAAGTGTGGTGAACAAGTTTAAAGATCTAATGTGCAACCTGGGGGTAGCGCATCATATTCAGGGTTTTTGCTAAATGACAATACAGCTGCGCCTGCCATGGGGAGAATGTGTTGCCACGGGAGGCAATAGAAATGCTCATCTGTTTCACTGTGGTTAATCACCTCACTGTCTCTCACATTGCACACAGTAAGTACACAGAATAAAAGGTGTTTGAAACAAAAACATTCGTAGAAAACCCCACAGCTAACCAAACAGCTGGTGGGAGAGGCTGGAAGGCTTTCCTCTGAGACCTGGTTCAAGGCCAGGATGCCCTCTTTGCCACTTCTGTTCCACATAGTACTGGAAGTTCTACCAAGAGCCTTCAAACCAGTAAAGAAAGAGAAGGCCTCCAAATTGGAAAGGAGAAGTAAAATTATTTCTTTTAGAAGATGACATAGTCCTATATGTAGAAAACTACAAAGATTTTACAAAAAAAAAAATGGTTAGATTTATAAGTAAATTCAATAACATTCCAGGCTACAAAATCAATATACAAAATCTGGTGGTGTTTCTATATGAAAATAACAACCCGAATCCTGTTGGCATGACCCCAAGTGGTATTTGGTCACTTCCTTTCAGTCTGGTCTGTTTCCAGGCCTGCTCCATATATTCGCTTTCCAGAACTAGAGTTACCCATTTCTCCCTGATTCCTCTTTTGTGATGAATTATATTTGGAGACCACAATATAGGCATTAGGATTGTTCATTTGTTTCTAGTTATTCTTGTTCCTACACCTCGTTATATAGATGAAATGGGGTGGGGGTTATACTTACAATGCCAGTTCAAATTCAGAACCACACGGTTTCACCTTATTATCTTTTATCTTTACCCACACTAAGAATGAGATACCACCCTGCACAAAACTCAGACTCACAGTGGGTCAGTGACTGGGGCATTAGACCAGAGACCCTGTGCCTAATAGAAGAAAATGTAGACCCAGATCTTCATCATGTCAGCCTATAAACCGACATCCTCAGCAAGACTCCTAAAGCATAGGAAGTAAAATCAAGAATCAATAAATGGGATGATATCAAACTAAAAAGCTTCTTCACAGCAAAGGAAACCAAGAACATGGAGAGCCTACAGGATGGGAGAAAATCTTTGCCACCTGCACCTCAGAGCATTAACCTCCAGGTTATATAAAGAACTCAAAAATAAATAGATAGATAGATAGATAGATAACCCAATTAATGGGCAAAGGAACTGAATAAGTACTTCACAGAAGAAATACAAATGGTCAACAAATATATGAAAAATGTTCAACATCTCTAACAGAGAAATGCAAATTAAAACTACACTGAGATTTCGTCTCACTCCAGTCAGAATAGCAGTTATCAAGAATACAAGGTAACAATGTTGTCAAGGATGTGGGGGGAAAGGTACACTTATATTGCTGGTGGGACTGCAAATTGGTAAAATCACTATGGAAAGCAGTGTGGAGATTCCTCAGAAAACTTGAAATGGAACCACCATTTTGACCCACTTATCTCACTCCTTGGTATATATCCAAAGCACTTAAAATCGGCATACTGTAGTGATGCAGCCACATCATTGTTTATAGCAGCTCAATTCCCAATATCCAAGCTATAAAATTAACCTAGGTGCCCTTCAACAGATGAATGGATAAAGAAAATGTGGTATATATACACAATTGAGTATTACTCAGCCATAAAAAACAATGACTTTCTGACTTGCAAGTAGATGGATGGATCTGGAGACTATCATGCTAAGTGAAATAAACTAATCCCAAAAAAACAAAGTCCAAATGTTCTCCCTGATATGGGGATGCTAACACAATAGGATGGAGTGAAGAATAGAAGTTAAGTGGATTAGAGAAAGGGGAATGAAGGGAAGTGAGGGAGATGGGAATAGGAATAACAGAATGTTTGGACATAACTTTCCTATGTTCATATATGAATACACTGCGAATGAAACTCCACATCATGCACAACCACAGGAGTGGGATCCTAATTAGAACAAGTCATACCCTATGTATGTATAACATGTCAAAATACACTCTACTACTATGTATATCTAAAAATAACAAATTTTGAGATATTGTATCACATTATTCATTTGTGTATTTCCCATTGTATATACACTAGTCTCAGAAATAATGCCAATAAATTGATTATACGCAAAAGAAAGAAAATGGGTTGAGAAGATTGGGGTACAGCTCTTTTTGTTTTTAAGGCATATCCTTTTGGGTATGTAGAAATAACTTTTAAAACTGTGATTCCTTTGTGTGTGGCTCTTCAACCAATTGGTTATAGAAACAAGTTATTTTCATTTTATTTTTAGGAATTGCTTTTTTTAAATTTGATTTTATCATATACCTGTTGACTCCTGATTGTGTTCTCCATTTTAATTCTCTTGATTATATTTGTTATTTATTTGCTGCTCTTTAGCTTGAACTTGAGGCCAACTTCAAGTGGAACCCAACTCCCAGATTTTTCATCTTCACAGTAGTCATCCTCCTGCTGAGACAGAGCAGCCCTGCTGCTTGCACTGGTCCTAAAGATCGCTTAGGTTGTGGGGGGCCTTCAGACTTGGCATGCTGTTTCTCTGCCACCTTCCATTCCTGAATAGAATGATGTCAGCCTGGGAACAGATATTCCCATTTTAATAATGAGACACCCGGGAAGTGTGGCCTCTCCCGAGTCCCCAGCAGCTGTTGTTGGTAGTGGGCTGCTCATCCAGTCCTTCCCCACTCCACTTCTGCCATTTTTATATAAAATGTATGATACATCTATGTGCAAAAGCCCTACCCTCTTAAACCAGAATAAATCTAAGATTTAGTGCCTCAGTTTGACCCCGAGAACTACTCAGTTTACCCAGATTTCCTGCTTAGTCTCGATCCTTCTACAGCAGCTGTGTAGGCCTCTCCTCCCTCCCCCCAGAGAGGCGGGGTTTCTAGAGGATGATGCTTGGCGCCAAGGGAGTGACCTGCTGTGCCCTGCATCAGGTCAACGTTTGCAGGAGTGGCACTTAGCCTCACTTGTTCCTGGGCTGTATGGGGCTGGAGTTGTCCCGGCAAGCAAGCGTGTCCTGGCCCCAGAAAACACAGGTTGTCTGAATGGAGGGCCTATCCCGGTAGAAGGTTTGCCCTGTGCTGCTGGGCTTTATTAGACACCTGCTGGAGGACCGAGCTGCAGACCACCTGCGCTGTGTGCCCAGGAGCGGGTAGCACAGGGCTTTGGGGCAGGGTTCAGAGCAAGCAACGTGGTAGCTCATTCCCGCCAGGACAGAAGACACAGAATGTCCATCCCTTTTGCAGCAGCTTTAACAACAGATGAACACTCTGTGCTTAGAAAAAGAAAATAGCAGTTCTCGCTGGGCCATGCCATTTTAAGATGTGCAAAAACCCTTCTCTCTTCCCATCCTATACCCTCCCTACCTCTCGGCCCCCAGCCACTCCCAGCCCAGCGCGCCCCCCCCCCCCCCCCCCAGCTGGCTGAGTTTATTGCAGTCATGGCGCTGTCTGCTCTGGAAGGTTGCAGGAAGAGCTGATAAGGGGCTGAGGACAGAAATCTCAGGTCTTATCTCTCCCCAGCACACAGTGCCGAGAGTGCATCCTTTTCCTGTCCAGGACCAGAGACATAAACGAGCCACCTCCTGGCAACAGGGACTTGAGACAGGGCTGGGCCCGCCTCACTTTCCAGAGGAGTCAGAACAGGAGAAAGTGGGTCGTTGGTGTTTGGAAAGTTGGGTAGCACCACTGAAAGTGCACGTCGTCCTCTAGATGAGCTTCGCAAGAAGGCCCTGGTGAGGAAGAGGAGAGGAGAGGACAGGCGGCGAGGGTCGGGGCCGAGGGAGGGCTGCCGGCCATCCAGGGCTGGGCAGGGCAGGCTGCTGTGTTTGCTTAGAGTTTTGCCAAGACACAGGTTTGGCCTGAAAGGATTAGATTTGGCTTTTTGTTTGTTGACAGATCAGGCAACTGGTTTTAAGAGCTTTTGTGATAATAAGGAATGGACACCCAGATGGCCTCATGCAGAAGAGTGAAATACTAGCTCATTTCCTTCTGTCCTTCCCTTCTGCCAGGAAAGTGGAAATAACATTCTCTCCCAGATTTTCAGCCCATGATGTCATGAAAATAGGGTGAAAGGAACCTTCCTTGGGGAGAGTGGAGAGTGGGCAGGGCTGGTGAAGGAGCCTTGCTTTTTGCCTGCATCGGAAGGAGCATGGAGGGGGGCTCAGGTGAAGCATCTGGGCACCGCTGTCCCCCACCATGGGCCAGCATTGGGATTCTCCCTTGTCGGTCACTGGGCACCTCAGGAGGTCCTGGTTTGCAACTTCAGACTTACAGAATCGGGGAGCCCAGGGCTGATGTTTGTTGTCAGTTTGAAGAAATTCATAGGCTGGAGAATTCTGACAGAAAATTGTCCAAAGTCCAAAAGTTAATGACAAGTTTAAGAATCACATGTATTTTATAATATTAAAGGCCCAGTTTACTCAAAAGGTTCTTAGTCTCTTGCCACTGAGTGCTGTGAAATCACCCAAACTGTCACGAAGGGCAGAATTGCAGCAGACCTTAAAAAGTATAGCTGTTGTGCCAGGTGGTAGGCTCCTGGAATCCCAGCAATTGGGAGGCTGAGGTAGGAGGACCACAAGTTCAAGGCCAGCCTTAGTGTTGTAGCAAGATCCTGTCTCAAAATAAAAGATTTCACTTGAGATGTAGCTCGGTGTCGAGTTGCCCCTATGTTCAATCCCCAGCCCCACCAAAATCAAAAGAAAAAAAAAGTACAGCTGTATTGTGTTCCATCCAGTTCCAGGTCCTCAGGAGCCTTCATGAGGGGACTCAGGGGAAGTCTGCGTGCTAGGACATGAGCTCTGGATCCCACCAGCCTGGCCACATCAGAGCTCCCAGTGTGTTGTGCACGTGGACTTCTGTGTAAGATTTCTTCTGAAGAAGGGCACATGGCACTCAATCTGCCTTTGACACAGTAAGAGTAGCTGTGCGTCCACGGCTGGCTAGTGGTTCTTTCTGAGGCCCAGGGAGACCAGGGACCTGTCCACGGTCACACGTTCTGTTAGCCGTGGTTGGGTCTTTTGACGGCCAGGTGGACATGTGCACCTGCTTGCCTTCCTAGTGAGGAGCAGCACCCGCTCAGAGCAGGTGTGTAGACCAGTCCAGGACAGGGTGAGGGCAGAAGTTAAGAGTAAGCATTTAAGAGCTTTTGGAGGTGTCTGATAGTCATTTTTATAAATTGGAATTTGTGTTTTGTATTTGGAAAGGTTTATTTTCCCAATCGTTCTGATTTTTTTCCCCTTGTATTTTACAAAAGTCTTGGCCTATGGTGGATTGGAGATGTAAAAAGGCAGATTAAAAAAAAGAAAACTATTAGCCCTGCACCCCTCATGGTTTGAGAGACTCTGATTAGGACACTGTATTCCACAGGGCTGGCCGTTTAGGGAAGGCAGACACACTTTGTCACATTCAAAAGACCACTCATGGCTTTAAGGAATCTTTTTGGATTCTGAGCAGGTGGGGGGATAGTATTTCCTGTTCTTTTTCAAGTTTTAATGTCTTTCCTGCTTATAAAATTTTAAAAATCATAGCTGTGTAAAATCAAGAGAAGCAGTAATTCCGGGATTGTATATTTAATAGTAGTAACTTTGTTTTTCTTGATCTCCTTTGAACTGTAATCTTGATTTAATGGATTAGGGTTTTTCTTTAATAGAAGTGTTTTATAGTTGGTTTTGTTGTTGTTTGTTTATTCTAAAATGAATTGTTCCAGTGTATTTTTGGTTGTGATGAGGATATTTAACATGAAATGGTATATTATTTTTGTACTACTTAAACATGACTCATTGAACTCTTAACTCATTGAATTCAGAATTAATTTACTCTTACTAACTTTAATGCCTTTTAAGAATAAACTCCTCTACCAAATTTACTTCTAAAACTATTTTTTAAATATTTTTTAACAGATTTTTTTAAAGAGAGAGAGAGAATTTTTTTTTTAATATTTATTTTTTAGTTTTCGGTGGACACAACATCTTTGTTTGTATGTGGTGCTGAGGATCGAACCCGGGCCGCACGCATGCCAGGCGAGCGCGCTACCGCTTGAGCCACATCCCCAGCCCTTTTTTAAATATTTTTACTTGTTACATTGATTTCTTGTAAGTTACAGAGTCTGTAGAAATAATAGCCTCATGTAATATGTAAGAATTGAGAGAGGGAAAAAAAGGAAAATTTTTAAAAATGAGAGGGGGGACCTGTTTTTCTTGTCAACTATATTAGTCTAAATTAATTTGCCTTTTTCCTAAAAATAATTTTGACAGATTATTCCATAAACATACATTCTTTTTCCTGTGATCTAAATGATCTTGCTCTCTAAAGAATCCAGGATCTTTTAAGCTGCTGAGCCTTCTGTGGTGAGATGGAGGAGGGCCCTCCTGCAGCTGTTTGTCCGCCTCTGGAGAGCTGGTGGAGAGAACCAGCTGACCTAGAATCACAAAATACAGTCGATTTGGAGTATTTTTAGACTCCATCCGCGAGGTTGTGCCTGTGTGACATTGATCTTCTCTAGCTCTGGAGGACCTCATTTGTCTTCTGATGGCCAGGGCCTGGTGAGATGTCATCCAGTGAGTGGCGGCAGCTTTCCAGGCCTGGGATCTCCGGGAGGCAGTGTTCTGAGGCCAGTGCCTTGAGAGGGGGTTGCCATGCAGAACCGTCCCTGTAAAACACGTCTGTGTTGGCTTTTCTTAATGAGTGGTCATCGGAGCAGCTGACTAGCAAATAGGGAAAGAAAAAGAAGAAATAAATGATCAGCTTTGTTAACATTGGCGTTCCTGTGCGGAATTGGCATTGTTGATTTCTCTCCCAAAGGCCAGCGAGAAGCAAGATACTCTGTGCTTCCTAGTTCCCCATTCTCTTCCCTGAGATATGTCCAGTTTCTTTCTTGGAGTCTGAATTCCTAGCAGAGTTCTGATTCCAGTTATTAAAAGGAGATCATCGATTGGGGTCACTTCACTTCATGTGTGACACTTTCCTTGATTCCTGTCCCTTGCTTCTTGAAAACCAGCACAGTCAGCAGCCTCTCTGCTGTTGAGAGGCATAATTCAGCAAGGAGGCGTTCTATCACTGCCGGAGGCGCAGGTGGAGGACTTGGTCCAGGCCTGAAGCCCTTCTGTTCCCAGTGGCTCTGTAGCCCCCTCATCAGGGGCAAGAATGTCTCAGGACCCCCAGGGGATGCCTGAACCCTTTCCTAACCTAAGTACTTATCGCATACCGTGTCTGTGCGATTTCAGGTGCTGTAGTTAAACTAGCATGAATTTCTTTTTCCTTCTGCACAATTCATCAATACAAGATTTATTTTTACTATAGATCTTTGTAACCTCAGCATCTAATTTGTTTTCCTTATTAAGTTAAGAACCTTTACCTTTTCACTTAAAAGAAGCACTTTACAGCTTCTTTTTGACATATCTGAATTGCCAGCATCACTCTTCAAAGCCAGCTGAACAATTCTCACAAAAGCAGATCATATTTTATAATAAACTTGCCTATTTCCCATTATATACAAGTAGTCACAGAAATATCATTAACCTGATTATGAAAAAATGGATTTAGTATATTAGGGAGCCAGTTCTTTTATACACATCCTTTTGGGTGTGTATAAATGACTGTGTTTTAAAATGATTTGGAATTTTTTTTTTCAGTGTAGTGGCTATTTAGCCAACTGGTTGTAGAACAAATTTGTTTAATTTTATAATACATGTATTTATTTAGCAAATATTTACTTAGTACCTGTTATGTGTACTTGCATTAGAAAACATTTTCACAAATTTTTTTACTGATGAAATTCAGAATTTTGTGGACCCTGGTAACTTGAAATTTATATTATTTTCACATGTCATGAAATATTCTTTTGATCCCTCCCCGAACTATTTAGAAATGTAAAAATAACTCTGATTCTTAGCTCTTGGGGTATACAGAGAAAAGCCCATAGCCATAGTTTGTTAGTCCGTGTTCTAGGGAGAGCCTTCCTGACTGCCTGTGCTGTACTCCTGTACCTGTGCACACGTGGGGGCACACACAGTCCTCCCTGCATTTCCCAGTTCAGTTGGGGCATAGTTCTCATTCTGTTGTTAGAGTTTGACTTTAATATGGCTTTAAATCAAAACTGCTCTTCAGTGTTGGGGGTCTATTTATTTGTTTAGGCTCTGTGCACTTGCTAATGCTAAAAGTGATTATGTCTCCCAGGCAGATTCCCTGAGGTAGTTATTACCAAGACTTGGTATTTTTAACCTAATTCCAAATGTGAGTGATGGGTGTCTTGATAAGAGTACATGCTTTCACACCTGGAGTACAAAAGGAGCTCTCTTTCAGTAAAACACTGTTTTCACTGATTTAGAAACCAGGAAGGAAATACATGAAACCAGGAAGGTGACACGGAGAGCAGGAAAAGAAGTGGTCGTGCAGGGCACAATCCCTGCTTCCCACCAACAGCTTTGACCTGTTGCCCGCCTGCCTTTCGGCGGCCGACCTTCCGTGATGACTCCCCACAGCCGGAGCTCATGTTGTCAGACCAAGACACAGAGTAGGTGCCCTTCGCAGATTGCTGTCTGGGCTTCCGTGGAGCTTCCTCCCCACTGCTGGCCATCTTCAGGTGCGCTGCCACCTTCTGCACCATCTGCTCGAGAGCTCTCTTGCTCTCCAGTCTGGCAAGAATGGCTGTACTCAGCCCGCCCCACAGGAGGGTGACAGTTCCCGTACCACCTTACAGTTTCCCGGTTAGCTTGTTCCCAGGAGGGTGACCATGGTAACTTGTGGAATAATTGACCAGAGGGAGACAGGGATATTTGGCCCAGTTCCTGTGTGTGGCTAAGGGCCACAGGGAGTAAGCCGCAGACACACCAACTGGAACGCGTGCATTCCTTGCAGAGTGAGAGAAGCATTTTGCATCCAATTAGAAGTAAATGGTTTTCTCTGATTCGGAAGACGGTACTACAAATTGCTGATTTCTCTTTGCTTCCTACCCTCCCCACCCCTTCCTGACATTGGCCCTGCCTAACGTGAAGACAGATCCCTGATGACAAATACAAAGCATATGGTTCAGTGGGTGGTGGCAGGAGCTCTTCCAACCCTGATCCAGTCAGGTTTGATGTTTGGTGCTTTCCTTAAATCTCACCATTAGAGAGTGAAATAGAATACAAATGAAATGTAAATGGTCCCGGCTCAATGAAACTTATTTCCTTTAGAAGATGCTTGCAAAGCAAATTATGTGAAAACAGAAGATGGAAGCAACTAACTGCCAGTCATAGGAAGTAATGAGAGATGGTTCCACAAGGGGTCTGACTTGTTGAAAGAAATGGTCTTACACTTAGCTTCAAGAAGTTCAAACGAGGAACGTAAAAGAACATTTAGGCCAGCACAGTGAGTGGTTAAGTCAGTACAGCTGCCCCATCAGTTAGAGAGGGTGTGGAGCACACACTGGGTGCTCAGTGGTCTCAGCATTACCTTCATCCTGGTGAGCCACAAGGTCACCTCATGCCTGGATTTGGATTTATCTGCCTGAAATGGATGGGTGCCATTTCTGCCTTCCAGATGTAATTTGTCAGAACTGTTCTGCTGGAAGATGTACGGAACATTTTTTCAGATTACTCCCTTGCCGAGCTTTCTTAACTTTTCACAGACTAATCCAGCACATGGTGATGACAGGCTGCAGTGGAAGCAGGCGTGTGCTCATCACAGGCAGTAGCCAGCAGAGCTAATGACCCAGTTGCTAAACCCAGTACCCTTGAGCTCTGGGTGTCTACTCTTTTCTTTCAATGAGAAAAGTTCATTGAAAGGATGACTGTGCAGTGACCTCTGGGTCTCAATGTGCAAATCAGAAAGCTTGAATCATCGTGCCACTTCAGATCAGTAGTAACATCCGAGGAAGACCTGTGCGTTGAAAGGCTTTGCCTCTGAAATCCTGTCCCTGGACAGGTGTGTCTGTCGTGAACAGTCTGACTTTACACATGTGGTGCGTCTGCTCCAAACACCTCACTGCAAATTGGTTCCTTTCCTTGCCCCAGAAGAGACTGACAGCATTTGTCTGAGAATAAGAAGAATCCCCTCCATTTGGCCATTTATTGGTGATCCATCTCAGCATACCTGTCCGAATGTCACAAGAGCAGAGTTCTCCAACGCCCAGAGGAGCCTTTATGGACAACGCTTCTAGCTTCCATGCCTCCATAAAGAGCACTTAAAAGAAGCAAAGAAGAAACTCATAATTCTGTAGATGTTGGAGAAAAGTTGGCATCCATGGTTCCCATATCCTCCATGGACCTCAGAGGGTGTGACGTTCACTCTCAGTGGTCCCACTCTGCAGGGCATCTTTCCCTTGCTTCCATCCGCTTGCTTTCATTTTGTCGTTGTCAATCCCAGGTTGCCAGAGACGGACTCAGGCATTCTGATTCTTCTGCTCTCAACATGGCTCACACTATATACCCATGAACCACTTGAATCTGCCTATTTCCAATGAGGATACTGAGTCAGAGAGAGCTAGTATTGGAATGGACCACAATAGCCAGCCCCTGCATTGGGAGTTCCCAAATGGCAGTTGCTCAAGAGAAATTCTTGCTGCAGGTAGAAGGCGGGACTTGGGTTTTACTTCCTGATTTAAAACAGACTTTGTCAGATAAATTTACATGCTAATTTGACAAATTATGACTCTCTCTTTTTTTTTTTTTTTGTACCAGGGATTGAACTGAGGGACACTTGACCACTGAGCCACACCCCCAGCCCTATTTTGTATTTTATTTAGAGACACGGTCTCGCTGAGTTGCTTAGGGACTTGCTTTGGCTGAAGCTGGCTTTGAACTCTCTGTCCTCCTGTTTAGACTCCCGAGCTGCTATAACTACAGGCGTGCGCCACCGTGCCCAGCAAATTATGACACTCTTAACCTTGACTTGAGGATATTTTTTATTTTTATGAATTACAAACAGAGAAGGTTTGTTTTTTTTTTTTGTTGTTGTTGTTGTTGTTTTTTGTCTCCTTCAAAAGTGGTGTCTCTGTTGACTTTTTTCTTAGCCTCTGTCCCTCTCATCTGGGCATGGACTCTGGTCCCTGGGTCATGTGTTTCAGTGTTGGGATGGCTTCTGAAGGAAGGAAGGGTGACAATGTGGGCTAAAAGTCAGGGTAGGGTGGGGAAGGAGCAGGCACACTGCACATGGCAGCCTGGTGGCTAGTCCCCCTCCTGTCACTCCCTGGCCGTGAGACCTGCAAACAATGTGCCTTGAATCCTGCTTCCTCCCATGTAAGGTGGAGAGAGTGCCTCTCCCGGGTGGCTGTGAGCTGTTCAAGAGCCACATGACTAAGTGCCTGGCCGCCTTCTTCAGTGCTCCTGGGGATGGTCACTTCAGTGCAGTTTCCTCACATGACTCAGCTTGAAGTCCCATGAGGGTCTTCTGGCTTTAAATGGTCAGGGGTCTGTGACTTGGGACTTAGGTTTAAAATAAATTCATATTTTAAATGAAGCTCTACTTTGTGTCAGTTCTTTCAAATGCATTCTTACATGGGATTTGGTACTGAGCAGCATCTGGCTCTCTGAGCTCTTGGGAACACTAGTACTGGGTGTGGTGTGTGGACCAGCACTCCCTTTCTGGTGGTGAACACATTTGTTCAGGTGTCAGTGCAGCCATCAGTTGTTCCTGCTCCTCTTCGTGGCCTGAGGCCCAGGTGGGGTCTCTGTGACTGAGCTGTCTCTGCTGCCTGCCTGTGCTGCCTCTCCAGGCCTTCCCTGCTGTGCTCCACAGATCGCCCAAGGGACCTCAGAAGTCACTAATTTAACCTTATTTTGAACCTTACTTGAAGTATTTGAGGCCCAAAGAGGTTATGGGATTTGTCTAAGGACTTTCATTAATTGACAGCAGGAATTGGGATTTTTAAAAAGATTTTTCCTGGATCCCTCAGCTGAAGTCAGTGTTTGGCAAGGTGATTGGTGAGATGCATCTCCCTTGGTGGTATTTTATATGGAACCAGAGGTTTTCACGTTTTGTAAGTGTATTTTACTAGTTTTTAGAACACCGTTAGCAAACTGGAACATTCTTTGACAAAATTGTGAAAGTCATGTTAAAATAGTAGACTGTTTTTTGAGGATGTGTTTTGTGTTTACTGGACATTTGTGAAGCTGCCAATTGTCTGTTTCAGAATACTCAAAAAGTAACTGATGCTTTTCTCAGTCCCCATTCACTGTAGTGTATAAAGTCTAGTGAAATTGGGTTTCCTGCTTCAGGTGTGTAGTGTGAGTCCTGGGTACCGCTCCTGCAGGACCGGAGCTCTGCATTCTCCTCACTTGTGTCCATGGGTTTTTAAAGGCCACACCTGCTCTGTGGAGGAGCAGGTGCGGCCCATCACTGACCAGCACTCCCCGGCAGGTTGTTTGTCTACACACAGGGACAAGTAAGACTTGTGTGCTGGCACTACGGTAGCTTGTCTTGTGACCTGCTGAGCTTGATGTGAGTGGCCTGGGGCTCCTGAGTTCTGTCACCAAAAGAGCTGCTTAGGAACAAACCTATCTTCTGGGATTACAAAGAGCCTCTGAATTCAGCAATTGACTCAAAAATGTTCTTGGTGTGATTGCTACCAACAGTCAGCTCCCCCAACTAAACTATTAAAAGCAGGGATTAAGGAGGCAGTGATGGCTAGGCAGGATGAGGAGAGGAGGGTCTGATGTGGCAGAGCAACCATCCTGAGACCTCTGCTGCCTGGGTGGACCGCACTCCCAGCACCCATGCTCCGGATGGTCATGAAGGGTGCACTTACATGGGCAGCGAGGTCCTTCTTGTCCATCAGCATGATGGGGCAGCACCAAGAGCCTGGAGAAGGTGCCCCATGCCGCCATGCAGAACTTCAGCACCTAGTCAGCACTGCAGGGATGGAAAGGCCAGGTGACCTCATTTTGTCTCCTGGAGCAGCTATTTTTTTATTCTCAAAATTACTTAGTGTGTTTCTAGGAAAAATTGAATGCTGATAGATCATTGACACTTCTTCCCAAAATTTTGGTATTTATCCCACTGTTCTACATTTTGTTTTTGAAATTTTAAAACTGAATACATGATTTTAATTTTTTAGCTCAGAGGCAATACAAAATGAGGTTACTGTTGATTTGATAAGTAGTGATGAGAATAAAGGTACCCCTTGGTAAGGACATTTTGGGGCAGTGGCCACTTGAGCCCCAGTTTCCCTTGACGTAATATTGATTCTGCTGGAGTGTCAAACAGGACAATTACTTTTGATTCCACTGAGCTGGTTTTTGAGAGCCACTATGACAAGAAAATACAGGGTCTGTTTGTGTCGTTGGTTTAGAATTAAGTCAGCTGCACAAGCAGAGCATTGCCAGCCAGTCAGAATAGTCAGTAGAGTCCTGACTTAGAAATTACTTCCTTTATTCAGAAACTCCTCCCCAGGCCCCAGCACACAAGGGTAGCTCAGCAGCCTCTTTTGCTAAGACTAAATGAGTACGAAGGAAGGGGCCAGATCAGTGGGAGAGTCTGACTTTAAGGTTATAGTTTAGTGACTTGATTATTTTAATTGTGTCTGTGGGCAGAATTTTTCTAGACGTTGGCTTTTCTTAAAGCATATTCCTTGAAGTCTTCAACTTGAAGAAAGTGACCTTTTTCACACATTCATGTCCACCACCAGCAGCCAGCCAGCCACAAGCCACATGGTGTGGAGTTCATTGTTTATCCCAAATTCTTGTGCTAGGCATTTTGCCTCCTTTCTCAAGCTTTCCTGCTACATGGATTTATTTAAAATTAAAAGGCAAACCTCACCTCATCTCAGCTGCTGCTTACGAGTGAGTAGTTCCTCGAGTTTAAAAGCAAGGCGACCACAGCCATGGGTGGCAGAGAGGGACGGGGCGTCTCCCTTCTCCCCATCCCCACCAAGGGAAGGGGACCCCCAGGCTGACCTGCTCGTTCAGGGAGGAGGATGACACAAGAGCTTCAAACTGTGCCGTCTCCCCGGGAGCAGCTGCCACATGGCCATGCTCTCCATTTGGCTGGAGAAAAAAGGTGTTCCCAACAAGCCAGGTCCAGGTTGAGATTGGCTCCTGTCCTCACAGGGGGGTTAATCTGCACATGGCACAGCTAGATCGCTGCATCAGCATGCATGGATCTGTGTATTCCAGGATGGAGCCAAAATCCACACCAAACAAAGACCCAGAGCTCCAGCATTGCAGTTTCCCTAGTTTATTTATGAGACTGGGGACTGAGTCACCATTTATGGCATGGTTGCTGGGGAAGTGTGTGCTCACAGGTTCTCCCAAGCAGCGTGCAGCTGGCTTCCTATGTGTGGGTGTCTGTTCTAGCTCCTGCCCTTAGTGTGGCCACCGTGCACTGTGCTCCACTGTCCAGCCGGGCAGCATGGGGACGGCAGCCTGCCCAGCCTCACCCCCAGGTGCAGGCGTGCTGGCTCCATGCGGGGTTCTGGCTGCTGCGCAGAGTGAACAGCTGAGCTTAACCACCTCTTAACTCTTCCCCAGCAGGACGGTCCCAGCCCCTCCACTGCAGACGGGAGCGAGACCTCCACGACGACCACCAGCGCCTTCACCATCCAGGAGTACTTTGCCCTCCGGATGGCCCAGCTCCAGAGCAGGCCCAGGCTCCCAGCTCCCCAGCCTGGCCTCTCGGAGACCCAGGTGGAACGGAAAAGCAGAAAGAAGAAAAACAAAGAGGCGGCAGACAACCATGACGAAAATTACTCCCAGCCCAAGGCCAAGCGGTCTAAAAAGGACGAGAGCCAGGGCTGTGTGGCCAAGAAGAGAGGGCCAGCCGAGTGGCAGCCCAGAGGGCCCCGTGGGGATGAGCACTCAGAGGTCCCTGCTGAGGGCTGTGTGCAACCTCCTGGTGGCCAGGATTGTACCCTAAAGCCCAAAAAGAGGAGAGCAAAGGACAAGCCACAGAGGCCAGCAGAGGTGGCTGCAGATGCCACACTGGACAACGAAGGTCCCACGGTGAAAAAAAGGAAAAAGAAGAAGAAGAAGAAAAAGGAGGAGGAGGAGGAGGAAGCGGCAGCTTCCACATGAACTCCCGCCAGCCCGGGCCTTCCGACCACTCCGCTGTTGTGCTGCCGGGCAAACTCTTTGGCCTGGAGTCAGAGCTGTGAGCCCCACGCAGCTCGGGCATATCCTTCAACGTGCCCGTGGATTGCCGAGTCTCGCCCTCTCGCCACATTTCCCCAAGTCATTGTCCCGGGGGAGCAGTTTTAGCATTCCAGATCATGGCTCTTTATATAAACAAATAAATGTCTTTTTAAACTCTGAGCTCTTCACATGAGTGTTTGTGTGTATTCATATGCACACACAGTTGTGTATGAGTGCATGTGTGTGCACATCGATGTCCTGTCTGCATTTGCTCTGATTTCCTCCAGCAACCACGACAGTGCTCCTTCTGAAGGACCTGGTCTAATTAAGGGATTAAGAGCAGAGGTTTAGAGTCAGATAGCTCCTTCTGTTCTGTAGCCAGCCATACATTTCTGCCAAGGAGGAATTACATGACTGCATTCCCGAGCGAGAGGGCTTTTGTTGTGTTGTGCTTTGGTTCCTCTCTCGTGAGCAGTGGCAGCCGTGTGTGCTGCCGTCTTTCACCCACAGACTGACTCTGGAGGCAGTTGATTTTCAGCTTTCATTAGAGGCCTCCGGCAGTTCCTACACCGAGTGCAGAGTCAAATGTGAGTCTGTCTCAGTGTCCTTGAGCACAAATCACCCATGGTGGGCTCTGCTCCGTGTGTAGTGATCAGGAGGTCCTCATAAGATTCAGAGAACTGAGAAGCGAGGACCATGAAATTGATGTCCCTTCAGCATCTCCAGGCTGGGGCCGCCAAATGGAAGTTCTTCAAAGTGTAAACATTATGTACGTAATCAGACACTGTCAGCCCTGCTCAAACCAGGTGGTGATGCCCCGTGATGTCTGCACCTCTTCCTGCCACGGGCTGGCCTGCACTCCTGTGCCTGGCCCATCCCTGCCTATGCAGGCTCGAAAAACAAACGCAGGTGTGGGCTGTGTAGTGTAGCCCTGTCCCCCCAGCCGGGTCCTCCCCTGCTAGTCTCACTCATCTCTTCCTCCTCATCCTCGTGAGCTCTTGTTTCTTGCTTTCTTGTTTTTGGTTCTAGGTTATCCTGGTCCCTTCCCATGCCCTGCTTCCTGTCCTGCTGGGGCAGTCTTGTGCCACTGGCCCTGCTTCTGATGGGGTGTGGCAGGGAGGCCTGGGCTCACTTTCTTCTCCACTTGATCTATAGATCACTGCTGGTGGCAGAACCAACACTCATGCTCTTCTGACCTTTTGCCCTTGACTTTAACTCTCAAGGTCAAATGTTATATAGGAAGCATGTCCCTGAAATAGACAAAATGCATGGAGAGTGTTCGGGTGTGGTCTCTAAGAACACCATACAGCGCCTACCATTAAAAAGACACCCCCGCCCCGCCACATGGAGCAGATTCCTAAGGACTCAGCATGAGGACTCATGCGTTTGATCGAGTCTCCCAGGCCAGCCAAGTCCTGCTTTCCTTCACAAGTTACAAATTGCTTGTCCTTTGTCCCATCTTGTACATGAAACTGTAGATCCAGGAGGGAGTGGAGGTATTGGGGACCCAAAGGCACTGTTCTGACAAATACACAGGAATGATTTATTTTGCCTTGTGTTAATTTCATCAATACAAATGAGAATACAACCTGGGAATTGTGTGTGGGAGTGTGTAGGAGGCAGGTGGGGGGCACTTGGTCTACCTGTCAGCAGGGGCTGGGAGGAGCTGGAGCGAAGGCCCTGTTTTTTGGGGTTAGGAAGTCCATACAGTCAAGGTTACTTCCTCGAATGTGGCTCTGCAGAGGGGATGTAAACAGGTTGTTATTACCTTAACAGGTGCAGAAAGTACTCCTGGATGACTTAAAAATCGATGGTGTCCTGAGGATGAGCCCATGCTTAGCAAGGAGTGGACAGTGTGATCATTTGATGTGCAGAGACAGAGACTGTGTTCCCTAGAAATCCCCAGCTTTGTTTTTTCCATGTGTCTTTCAAGCCACTTAGTTTTCTGGATCTAAGTGGGAATTAGACCAATGAAATAAACACCCTGAGAATTGCATTTCTTAGCCCCAGTACTTTTTAAAAATTGTCAGTATATATATTTTTACCTTGAAACATCTCTCTAGGTAAAAATTTCACCTATTTTTATATTCTTCAATGCTTTCCTTGGCATCCTTCACTCTTAAGAGGAAAAGTAGGTTCCCAGGAAAAAAGGTTCTTCCATGTTGTCTTGCGGCAAACTTCTTTTCTTTGCTATTTGTTTTAATAGATTATAATTATTAGATGAGGTTGTCCGTGCCTGGCCCTACTCCAGACACTTGAGTAAGTCAACTCATTTAATCCAGACAACCCCGTGGGCAACCATTATTTTCATCCCCTTTACAGAAGCACCTCTTGCAATTTCTGTAACTAGATTTGGGCTGATCCTTAGACCCTGACCCTGTCCCCTCTGCTTGCAATCATAGCCCCCACCTCTGTGCTCTTGGCCTTGCTCTTGCCATGTCAGTTGCTCCCACCTGGGCAAGTTTTCCTGTTGCTGTGTCCTTCATGTGTGTTACAGGTATTATTCATATGTGGTGGAAAATGTTTTTGGATGCTGTATACATTAGAAATTCTCAGTGGATTCTCCTTCCTAAGGTGGTCAGGTGGTTAGTGGGAAATCAGGCAAGTCAGCTTCTTAAAACCTGTTTGCTAGTCTGTGAAAGAAAGAACCTCTTCTGGTTTGTAGGAAGTATTGATGCCCTGGGAAGATAAGACCCAAGTGAGCGTTTGTTTCCTAGCACAGGCCATTCCCCTATTTCTCCCCTCCTCCTCTGCTCCCTGAGTGGCAGAAGCAGGCTGAGACCTGTTTTTTCTAAAGAAACAGCATCACAGAAGAGTTACAGCACAGTCTCTGAGTGATCTCAGCTCTTGGATCAGCATGCAGCGGCTGTATTTAGATTTGAGTAAGAACCTCCTCACTACCTGCCACCCTGTTATCTCATGGCTTCTGCAGCCACTGCAATTTGGAGCCTGTTGTGCTGGCGTGTGGAGCGGAGGTCAGATCGGGTGTTCTGGTGTGTGATTTTATGGTGCTCAATTATTAATGAGCAAATTAGTACAAAGTCGTAATAAAGAGGGTGACTAAACCCCTTGCATAAACATACACATTCTGTTTAGGAAATACCTAGTAAACTCAAAGAACGCACACAAAGCCTCATGGAACCAGTGAGAGTGGGGAAAGCCAGAGAGAGAGGTACAGCATTTGTAGGTGGGTGGGTGGGGACAAAGATTCTAGGCTACTGCAGTGTTGTCGGCCAGTGCAGAGGGCTGGCAGCTGTTTCCTCCCTCAGTTGAATTTTTGTGTAAGCATTAGTAATGAACTTTCAGGAAGACTGAACTGAATTCTTTAGCTGAGGGAAGGATCTTGTAATTAAATCTGAAGTTTTCTGTATTTCCTATATTTGGTTTCCTTTGAGAAAGCTACACGCATACTGAAACTGGTTGTTTCTTCTAAAAAAAAAAAAAATTCATTGAGCGTCAACTTTGGGTTATAGGCTAATCCAAGGTAGAGTGATTCACCCTTTGCAGAATTTAACCATATCCAAGTCCTATAATTCACGTCATTTAGAATGAACCACCCGAAATAGCCTCAGCATGACTTACCCAGGACCTCGCTCCTCTCCCTTGGCATCAATCTGTGCTGTGAGCTGGGAGAAATTCTTTGCTAACTCTTGATTTGACTTCAACCTGAGAAGCACTTTCCACTAAAATCCCCCATATCAGCAGCATCCCTGACTGGTACGAATGGGCAGAATGTGCCATGTGCATTCCACCACACATACTGCAAGAGGAATGGCTTATGCCTGAGTGGGGATCAGTCTGAGAGAGTGTTCCTCCCAGGCCTCCCACCTAGCATCTGACAAGGGGTGGGGCGTGGAAGGAGTGGGGAAGTGGCCTTACTCCACCCCCTGCCAGGGATTCCCCCTTGAATCTAGGTGGGACAAAAACAGGTATTAAAACGTTTGTTAAAAGGCCCACTCCAGCCACCAGATCTTGGAGAAGTGAGTTGTGAGCTATCCGGATGCTCTACAGCAGGGCGCTTTTGTGAGCACCTTCTACCTTCATCCAGACAGGTATTGTGGGTGCAGGCAGTATGCGGGGAATTTCTGTGCCTTCCTGGTTTTTGCTGTAAAGCTAAAACTTCTCTAAGAGAAGTCTTTATAAGAAAGCAAAAAAAAAAAGTGCTCCTGACATGAAGCTGAGAAACCAAACACAGGAGGCCTCCATCGTCCTCTCAGGTAAGGATGGCCTGGAGTGCCATCCTGGGTGCTGCAGAGCCATTGCCAGGGCTCCGAAGCCTCCTTCCATGTGCCAATGCCTCTCAGGACTGACAAGCTCAGGATGAGCCACAGGAAGGTGTGGCCAGGTCATCCTGAAGGCAGCAGAGTCCCAGGAAGGTTTAGGGCTGGCCACAAGAGGTGGTAACCTGTGAGCAGGCCCTGGGGCAGGGCTGGGGCTTGCTTACTTTGACTCAGACTTCTCAGGTGACAGGCTTCAGATCCTGCCCTTGCCTGGGACTCCTGGGCAGCCCCAAGTCAAGCAAGTTGTTGCAATTTAGCCTGGAGAGATTGCAAAACCCTGCTGTGCTGAGGCAAAGCACTGCCCCTCTGAGCTGAACAAATGAAGTCAATAGAGCCAGGAGAGAGCTGGAAGAGCCCAAATCCCTCAAATCCACCTTGAGGTGCAATCACTTCAACCCGGTAATGTAAAGTTCTCTCTTTTTTTTTTTTTTTTTTTTAATAGAGAGAGAGAGAATTTTTTAATATTTATTTTTTAGTTTTTGGCAGACACAACATCTTTGTTTGTATGTGGTGCTGAGGATCAAACCCAGGCCGCACGCATGCCAAGCGAGGGCGCTACCGCTTGAGCCACATCCCCAGCCCATAAAGTTCTCTTTTAAAGGTAAGTTCATGGACAGTGTAAAGGAGTGTTGTTTTAATTTTGGTTTGTAACTCCGCTTTTAATTTTCAGCAGAATTTAAAAGAGAAATTCATTAAAATATATATAAATCTATGTTTATGGATATGTCGTTTCATACAGATGTGAGTTATGACACCAAAAACAATGTGGGCTGAAGGAATTGTTTTGTATGATTAAAGCCCAGTAGGTGACAATTTAAGATTGATTTTCTTGGCTTTAGGATGTTATATTTAATCTCCCTTGGATAACTACAAAGAAAATATCCGTAGGATACACAAAAGGAAGTGGGAAGATAATCAGTACATGTCCCTACAAAAAGTCAACTACACACAAAAGAAACCAGTAATGAAAAAACAAGGGGCATACAGAAAACAAATGACAAAATGGCAGAAGTAAGTGTTCTTTATCAGTAATGCTTATAAATGGAGTAAATTCAAAGACAAAATGGCAAAATGGATTTTAAAAGAAAAAATCCAGTTCTATGCTATCTGCAAGAGACAGGGTTTAGATCTGGGCACACAAATTGAAAGTCAAGGGCTAGAAAAAGATATCCCATGATGCAGATAGTAGAAAAAGAGTAGGGGGTGATAATAATATCCAATGGAATAGACCTATGTGAAAAACTTACAGGAGACAGAGAAGGACGGTATAGAATAACAAAAGGTCGGTTCACCAAGAAGACACAACAATAATATATGTACCAAATGTCAGAGCCCCCAAACACGGAGTATTAGGAAGAAGTGGACAGCTCTGTAGACAGTAGATTTCTGTGCCCCAGTTTTAATAATGGATGAAACAACTAGATCAGAAGATTGATAAGGAAACAACTTGAACAACACTCTAGACAAAGTGCTCCTAACAGACATGTACAGATCATTCAACCAACAATAGCAGAGTGAGCATTGTTCTCAGATTCACATAGAACATTCTCCAAGAAAGACCACGTTTCAGGTCACATGATAATTATTAATAAATCTTAAATGATTAAAATCATGGCAAGAGCTTCCCGCGACCCAGAGAGAGGCCCACACCAGTGGCCTGGTGATCTGGAGAGAGGCTCAGCCCCTGCCCACATGGAGAGGCAGCCCACGTAGGGGTTCCTTATTCACCAAAGCCTGGCTCCACAGACCAACATCAGGGTACATGCAGGCTGCCGCCACGAAACTGGGATATTGCTGCTTCTATCAAGGGACAATAATAAGGACCTGGTAATATGTCACCAAGGTCCCTGTGGGCCTGGCTGCACCAGAGGTATCTCTACTAGGGATGCTAACAGTTACGCTGTTGCTGAGGTGACAGGGAGTCTTTCATGGGGTGGCCTCTCTCTTATTTCTCCTACTAACAGCCAGCTTCTTATGATCACCCTCTCACTAGTCATATAATGTAATGTCTCCATATTCTCACATCCTACCTCATAAACATCTCAGCCAAGCCCCCCCAGTTCTCCTTTCCCCCATAAGCACCAGACAGAGGACTAATCTCTAGGATATATAAAGCACTCAAAAACCTTAACATCAAAAAAACCAAATAATCCAGTCAATAAATGGGCCAAGAAACTGAACAGACACTTTTCAGAAGAGGATATACAATCAATCAAAAAATACATGAAAAAATGTTCAACATCTTGAGCAGTTAGAGAAATGCAAATCAAAATACTCTAAGATTTCATCACATTCCAGTCAGAATTGCAGCTGTCAAGAATACAAAGTGTTGGGCCAGGGTTGTGGCTCAGTGGTAGAGTGCTTGCCTAGCATGCGTGAGGCACTGGGTTCGATCCCTGGCACCACATAAAAACAAACAAATGAAATAAAGGTATTGTGTCCATCTACAACTAAAATATATTAAAAAAAAAAAAGAAGAATACGAAGTGTTGGCAAGGAAGTGGGGGAAAAGGCACACTCATACATTGCTGGTGGAACTGCAAATTGGTGCAGCCAATCTGGAAAGCAGTATGGAGATTCCTTGGAAAACTTGGAATGAAACCACCATCTGACCCAGCTATCCTACTTCTTGGTTTATACCCAAAGGACTTAAAAACAGCATACTACAGGGACACAGCCACATCACTGTTTATAGCAGCACAATTCACAATAGCTAAATTGTGGAACCAACCCAGATGCCCTTCAGTAGATGAATGGATAGGGCAACTGTGGTAAATATACTCAATGAAATATTACTCAGCATTAAAAGAGAATAAACTCATGGCATTTGTAGGTAAATGGATGGAGTTGGAGAGTATAATGCTAAGCGAACTGAGCCAATTCCAAAAACCCAAAGGCCAAATGTTTTCTTTAATATGAGGATGCTGACTCATAATGGCAATGCTGGGGGAGGGGGGACCATGGGAGGTATGGAGGAACTTTAGATAGGGCAGAGGGAGGGAGTGGAAGGGAGGGGGCTTGCAGGTAGGAAAGATGGTGGAATGAGTTAGACATCATTACCCTAAGTACATGTATGAAGACACAAATAGTGTGAAAATACTTTGTGTACAACCAGAGACTTGGAAAAAAATTCTATATGTATAATATGAAATGAATTGCATTCTGCCATCATTTATAACAAATTTGAATAAATAAATGATTTATTAAAAATGCCAAACTTTTTATTGTAATAGAATGAATCAACAACAAAAGGAAGACTAGAAAATTCAGATATATATGAAAATTAGCACTTTCTTAAACAATTGGTAGATGAAAGAAGAAATCACAAGGGAAATTATAAGATCCTGAGACAAATGAAAATGAAAACATGCTGAAGCTTATCTAGTGTAGTAAAAACAGCTTTAAAATGAAAATTAATAGCTGTGAACAGTTACATTAAAAAAAGAAAAATCTCAAATCAGTAATCTAATTCTATATCTTAGGAACTTAGAAAAAGAACAAACTGAACCCAAAGAAAGCAGAGGGAAGGAAATAAAAGCCTCAGAACACAAATAAGGGAAAACAGTAGAAAAATAAAAACTAATTTTTGGTTCTTAGAAAAGATCAACAACATTAATATGCCTTTTAGCTAGATTGACTAGGAAAAAAAGCTCAGATGATTAGAAATGAAAGAGGGGATATCACTGCCAACTTTACAGAAATAGAAGAATATAAGACAGTACTGTGAATAATTGTATACCAAAAAATTGGATAACCTAGATGAACTGAAGAAATTCCTAGAAACACACCCTACCAGGACTTAATCATGAAGAAATAGAAAATCTGAATGAAGCCATTACTAGTAAGAAAATTGAATTACCAAACATTTAAAGAATTAACACCACCCCTCCTCAAACTCTTCTAAAAATTGAAAAGAGAAGGCTGAAGTTGTGGCTCAGTGGTAGAGCACTTGCCTAGTACAAGTGAGGCGCTGGGTTCGATCCTCAGCACCACCTAAAAATAAATAAATATGGGCTGGGATATAGCTCAGTTGGTAGAGTGCTTGTTTTGTATGCACAGGCCCTGGGTTCGATCCCCAGCACCAAAAAATAATCAATCAATCAATAAATCAGTAAAAGATATTGTGTCCATCTATAACTAAAAAAAAAAAAAAATTAATCAAAAAAAATGGAAGAGAAATTTCCAACTCATCCTGTGAGTTTGACACTACCCCAATACCAAAGCAGACAAAGGAAACTACAGACTAGTATCTCTCATGAATACTGATGCCAGAATCCTCAACTACTGAATTTAAAACTGAATTTAATTGACTGTTAAAAGGATTAAATGCCAAGACCACATGGAATTTATTCCTGAAATACAAGGAAAGACCAGCATGTAAAAATCAATGTAATACATAAACACAATGAAGGGAGGAAAACATCATCTCAATTTATACAGAAAAGCATTTAAACTGGTGTTGTGGCTCAGTGGTAGAGCACTCACCTAGCACGTTCGATCCTCAGCACCACGTAAAAAAAATAAATGAAGGTATTGTGTCCAACTACAACTAGAAACTAAATAAAAAAAGAAAAGCATTTGATAAAATTTAATATCCTTTTATGATAAAGCACTTGGTAAATAGTAACAGAAGGAAACTGCCTTCTATAGGCATACTACTATAGGCCATATATGAAAACCTCACAGCCAGCATCATATTAAATGGCAAAAGAATGAAAGGTTTCCCTCTAAGATGAGAAATAAGACAAGGCTATCCACTTCACTATACTACTACTGCAAGTTTGCAGCCAAAGCAATTAAGTCAGAAAAAGAAAAGGCATCCACATAGGAAAGGAAGAAGAAAAGCTATCTCTGTCACAGGTGAATAATCTTATGTATGTAAGACTATAAAAATTTTATACATACAATAGGAAAACCACAATTAGCAAAGTTTCAGGATACAAAGTCACACAAAAATCAGTTATGTTTCTGTTCACTAACAATGAACAATCCTAGAAGGAAATTAAGAAAATAATTCCACTTATAGTAGCATCAAAAGAATAAGATACATAGGGATAGATTTAACCATGAAGATGAAGGAATTATATCCTGAAAACTACAAAGCATTCCTAAAAAAAATTAAAGGCAAATAAATAGACATGTTCATGAATTGGAAGAAAATATTTTTAGTATGGCCATACTATCCAAAGTGATCTATAGATGCTGTGTAAGCCCTATTAAAATCCCAGTGACAGCCAAGTGCAGTGGTGCACATCTGTGATCCCAGCAACTGGAGAGGCTGAGGCAGGAGGATTGCGAATTCAAAGCCAGCCTCTGTAACTTAGCGAGGCCCTAAGCAACTCAGCAAGACCCTGTCTCTAAATAAAATACAAAACAAAACAAAGGGCTGGGGATGTGCTCAGTGTTGAGTGCCCCTGAGTTCAATCCAGCAGTACCTCCTCCAAAAAAATCCCAATGACAATATTTTTTTTTCAGAAATAGAAAAATCCACCCTAAAATTTGTATGGAATTTCAACGGTCCTTGAATAGCCAAAATAATCTTAAAAGAAGAACAAGGTTTGAGGTCTCACAATACCTCTTTTCAAAACTTACTGCAAAGCTATGGTAATCAAAATAATGTGCTACCCACTTAAAGAGATACCAGTGGAATCAGACAGGGTCCACAAATAAAAACCCTCACACCTGTGGTTAAATGAAGTTCAACAAGGGTGCCAATACCACACTACGAGAAAAGGACAGTCTTCGGGACAAACAGTGCTGGGGAAACTGGATATCCATATGGGAAGAAAAGTTTGACTTTGGCCTTAAACCATATTAAAAATTGAAATGGTTGAAATATCTAAATGTAACCTCTGAAACTATATGGTTCTTAGATAAAAACAGGAAGATTCTTGACATTGGATTTGGGACTGATTTCTTGGATAGGACACCAAAAGCACAGATAACAAAGGAAAAAATAAGTTGGACTCATCAAAATTAAAGCACCTTTGTGATCAAAGAGCGTGATCACTAAATTGAAAAAATAACCATGGAGTAGGAGAAAGTATGTATAAATCATCTACTGATAAAGGAATGATATCTAGAATATAAAGAACTTTTAAACAACAACCACTGAAAACTGAAAAATAGACAAATGCTTAAGAGACATTTCTCCAAAGAGTCTAAACAGATGGCCAGTAAGCACATGAAATATGTTCAAATCAGTACTTACTGGAGAAATGCAATCCACACCAAGAGGTACCAACCTACTCAGTAGGTTGGCTATTGCTTTTTTAAAAACTTGTTTCCCTGGTGTATTTTGGTGGGACAGTAACGTGGCAGAGCGACTGTGAAACTGTAAGAAAATTCCCTAATAAATTACATGAAATTACCATATGACCTACCAGTTCCACTCCTAAGTGTAAAGGGGGAGAAGAACCGTGAGTGCAGCGACTTGAACAGGTTCTGCAGACCGTGTCTACCTCAGCGCTGTTCACAGTGCCTGGGGGCAGCCCCGTGTGTGTGGGCAGGTGGGTATCGTCACGGTGGGTTCATCTCCACCATGTTCATCACTTCCTAATTGTTGCCTTTTTCTTTTTTGTTTTTATCTTCCACACTTTTTCTACCTCGTGTGGGTTTGGTTGAACACTTTTATTTGTTTTTTCCTCCTTTCTTAGCATATGGATTCCTTCTTTTTTACCGAGTGCTTTCCCTAGAGATCGTGATATACGTTTCACAACTACTTCAAGTCCACTTCCACAGATCACAGTGCCTTCTCTGAAGGACTCCCTTCAGCATTTCACATAATGCTGATATGCCCATGCACTCAGCTTCAAGGTTTCAAAGTCTGTCTGCCTCTCCCTCCTCTGTCCCTCTCGTGTCTCTGAGCTCCATTTTAAAGGGTCATTTTGCTGGTACTATGGTTCAGATAGGGTTTGTCCCCAAAGGTTCATGTGCGGGCAGCTCAGTCCCCAGTGTGAAGGTATTGAGAGGGGGTGGGACCTTCAGGAGGTGATCAGATCGTGGCACCCACGCTCCTCAGTGGGAATGGGTCAGTGCATGCAAGAATTAACTGGTGTAGATTTAGGTGCCAGGCGCTTGGCCTCTTCTGTACCTGCTGCTCATGACTCTCACACACACCCCTACTGTGTGATGCTACCTGCCATGTTAGGACACAGCATGGGGTCCTCCCAGAGGTAGCTCCCGGAACTCGGACTCATCAGCCTTCAAAACTATGAGCCAAAAGAGACCTCTTTTCTTTTTTCTTTTTTTAGTTAGACATGACAGTAGAGTGTCTGTTGACACATTATGCATACATGGAGCACAGCTTCCCGTTCTTCTGCTTGTACATGATGTGGAATTACATTGGTTGTGTATTCACCATGAACACAGGAAAGTGATATCCAATTCATTCTACCGTCTTTCCTGTTCCCATTCCTGTTCCCTTCCCTTCATTCCCTTTTGTCTAAAGTACTTCTGTTCTTCCCTATGCCCCTTATTGTGAGTTAGCATCCATGTATCAGTGGGAACAGTCCGACTTTGGTTCTTTGGGATTAGCCTATTTCACTTAGTGTGCTAGTCTTCAGTTCCATCCATTTACCAGCAAATGCCATAATTTCTTTCTTCTTTATGGCTATATTCCGTTGGTATATATGGTAATATTCTGTTGGGTATATGTACCAGATTTTCTTTATCCATTCATCTGTTGAAGGGCACCTAGGTTGGTTTCATTGCTTAGCTATTGTGAATTAAGCTGCTATGAACATTGATGTGGATGTGTCACTCTAGTCTGCTGATTAAGTCCTTTGGGTATATACTGAGGAGTGGGATAAGTGGGTCAAATGGTGCTTCCATTCCAGGTTTTCTAGGAATCTCCACATTGCTTTCCATAGTGGTTGTACCAATTTGCAGTCCCACCAGCAATGTATGAGTGCCTTTCCCCCCACATCCTCGCCATTCTGACTGGAGTGAGATGAAATGTCAGTGTATATTTCTTCTGTGAAGAAATGCCTGTATCCAGGAGACAGAGATACTGCAGGTGTAATTCTATGTTAAGAGGTTTTTTGCTTTCCTTTTCAGGACTTAAAAAATCTTATTCCACTGGCGTCTGAATTACATTGTTTCAAGCGCAAGCTCTACTATGACTCTCATCTCTGTTTCTTTGTGTTCGATGTTTCCTTCTCCTGGTTTCTTTTCAGGCACATTTGGTGATGGTGTGCCTAGTGTGGCTCCCTGGGTCCTTCTGGATGAAGCCGGTTGGGCACTGGGATAGGTGGGGGGTGCCCAGCGGTAGGTAGTCTGTGAGCTCATGGTTCTCATTAAGTTTGGAAAATCACCATCCATCTCCTTCAAGTGGGCCTTCTCCTTGCTCTTCCTGAGACTAACTGCTTTAACGCTGGGCCACTCAGGAGAGGTCACGCTGGCACGTCTCAGGCTCACTGATACTTTCTCCTCAACTTCTAACCCACTGTTAATCTGTCTCCCGCGTTTGTATTCCCAGCATGGTATGTTCTGTCTTTTAGAGTTTTACTTGGGTCTTTTTTAGATCCTCCTCTTTTATCATATTCTTGCTCTTCTATACCTTCCGGAACATGTGGAGTGTATTTGAAATAACTCTGTTAATGTATCTGCTGGTCCCATCACCCCTTTCATTTTGGGTTGTTTCTAGTGATGGATTTTTCCTGGTTCTGGGTTGTATTACTGCTTTTTCCATCAGGCAGTGGCCTTCCAAGGATCCTACCTGATGTCCCATGCATTAGGAGGCCTTTCCACCCTGGCTGGTGGGGACAGAAACCCTGCCCTGCGTGAGCCTGGGAGCTGTCCCACCTGCCCTTGTCCAGTGGTTCTCTCCACGGTGTGTGTAGATCAGAGCTCAGCCAAAATTTCCAGGGTACCCGCTCCAGATCCCCTACGCTGTCCCCCTGGGCATCTTGTCTTCTTGCTCTGTCCGCCCTGGACTCAGAACTCTGTAGCTCAGCCCCTGGTCTCTGTGCTGGAGGTCCGGAAACCTCTGCAGAGGCACTCGTTCATTTCTCTTCCAGATTCACTGTCCTGCCCTGTTGGCACTGGCTGGTGTCCAGCATCTGAAAACTCCTGGTTCATGTATCCTGTCCAGTTTTGTAGTTATTTAAGGCAGGATGGTAAATACTTTGCTGGTCACGGGCATAAGGAACACATCCTAATTTAAGTACTACTTCCTTACATGTGATAGTGTTCTGTTGGAACATTCATTCAGGCCTTATTCATTCAGGCCTACGTCCTGCAAGGAGTGAACCATGAACGATGCCCAGGAGAGGGGCCTGGCTGAGGTGCTGTGCCAGCTGTCCTCTAATCTCCATGCCCCCGTTCTCATCTACATGAGTAGGGCAGTCAGAGTCCACCTTCCTGCTCACTTTAGACAAGGAAAGGCGGGATGGTTAGGAGCACCTTAAAATCGTATCTGCACAGGTCAACAAGGCTGATTAGCCCTCCCCGAGCAGCGAGCAGCGTGTTGCTGGATCCAGAGCCAGACCACAGAGGTGACTCCTGTTGGGAAGACAGCTGAGGAAGGCTTAGGAACAGTTCCTCTACCTGCACTTAAATTGTCTGTAAAATGCCCTTGACACCCCCCTCCAAAAAGCTCATAAATTCTAGCACTCAGCATAGACTCTTAACTCATTCAGTGTTTCTCCCAGCACAGTGTTCAGACCCAGCCTGTTCTTTAAGTTGCTTTTTGGCTCTGAAGACATCTTGTGCCTTACATCCTCCATCTTAAAATGAACTCACTTAATTAGTGTTTTTGGTTTTTGTTTTAGAAGAACTTTGAGAACCCTTTTAAAGGACATTTCTTTTAAGTGTGCGTGGAAGGAGGACAAAGAAGGGCGACATTCGTCTTTGTCTTGAACTGGTCTTGGGTGGGAAAGAGCACTTTGGGTTCCTGAGATGCTTTGCAGCAAATACCCCTGGTTTTCTCACTTCCACCATCACACACACACACACACACACACACACACACACACACACCCCACAGGGGGGTTTAAAACATGTCCACAGCTCCTGGACACTCCCTGTCTTAGATTTGGGGTCTGTGTTCTCTCCCCTAAATCCAGCCATCTGGGGCTGCTTTGGCCCATGAAATGCTGGCCCTAGGTGCTGTTATGCACCTTCTGAGCCCTCATGAAAGGCCATGCAACTTTTGCCTTGTCTTTGGGGACATTCTTGGAGCCCCAAGGTGACGTGTAAGAAGTCCATGTACTCTGAAGCCATAATGCGAAAAGAAAAGCCAAACCCCAAGGGGAAGGTTACTGTGTAGGCCATGGACATGGACACTGCAGCCTGCAGTTCAGTTCAGCTCAGCTCAGCCTTGGAGTCACCAAGCCCTGGTGCAAGATGTGTAGGTGAAGACGCCTCCAGATGATTCTAGTCATTCATGTCTTTCCAGCTGAGACTCTGATGTCAGGAAGCAGCCACGAGGCACCCTCAATGTGCACTATGCAAATTCCTGACCCATGGAGCCAGTGGACATAATAGCTGATTGCAGCACTGGGGTGCCCAGCAGTAGGTAACTGGGACATTCCTGTTCCCAAAGCACTGTCAGGTGCAGAGGACTTTGAAGCACACAGCTCAAGGACCAAGTTAGGTAGGTGGTCTAGGTGGATGTGAGCATGAGGGGCATGTTTCTCAGTGTGGAGTCTGGGTGAAACTCCATCCATCAAAGACAGCAGAGACTTCCTAACTTCCCTAATCCTGGAGCTGTGGGCATCTCTTCACACTAGCAGGTGGGGCTGCAATAGGCCATTTATCTGGGCTGAGGTCATAGCAACCCCATCGTAGAGCACTTACCTAGCATGCAGGAGGCCCTAGGTTTGACCCGCAGCACTGCAAAAGCAAAAAAAGCCATTTCTCTGACTCCTTAATTGGCACTAGGCACCTCACCACAGCACATGTGGGAGGTGAGGCTATCCAAGGCCACCCTCCTGTTGCCCAACTGGCCACCCACGTAGCTTCCTTCTTTCCCCTTTCTCAGAGTGCCCTTGATGTGAAGTCACTATCTTAGGTAAAAGATGAAGGCGTATTTTGCTATTTTCCACATCCTGGTGCTTTGACCCCTGGGAACTTGCAGACCCTGGCAGACTGTCCCTCCAGAGTTGGCCAACTTCTAAAGATAAGAAAGAACTCACCTATGAGCATGCCTTTTTTATGCAAACCAGCTGATCCCAAGTCCAACCTCAGCCACCTTCTATATTGGGCTCTCCCACTCCAGGTCACTGTGCCCCTGTCCTGACCATCTCAGGGCCAGGTGCCAGACCACCAAGGATATCCCCTGTGCCCCAGGGCCTGCTAAAGTCATTGTTCAGAACCTGACCATTCCTTCACTGCAAAGGCCCCTGCCCACCACTGGCCTTCTCCCGTGGCCTCCTGCCTGACCCCAGTGCCTCCTCCTGACCCCTTGAAATAGCATGCCTCCTTGCCAGCGAGGGACCAACTGTCTTTTCAGTGGCCATTGGCTTCCGATCTGTAGGCCTTACCATGACGCCAGTGTTCTAGTACTTCACATCAAAGCAATCTCATGAGCTATACAAACAGGAAGTGCCCTCGCCTTTCACAGGAGAATTGTTGAGTGGAGACAGGATTCTGGAGATGAAACTCCAGCAGGGTGTCTCCTGGCCTGTCACCCACCTGACACTCCTCACCCACAGGTTGGATGGCTGCAGACTGCCGAGGCAAAGCCTTCTTTTCCACTCGGATTATTATAGGTGTTTCCTGCTCGTTTGCTCTTCTTCCTCTGGGCACTTCGAAGGAAACAGTAGGGTCAAGAGAAAGAAACATTTCCTTTGAACCAGCCATTGTGTCTTCTTGTCATTTGTTGATGTTGCCACTGAATTTGAAAGTTTAGCTTCAAGCCAATTAAATAAAGATCATAGGTGTGCAGTAATCTGGGCACATGCCCCCTTCGAGGAAACCTGATCATCATTCTAGGTGCAAAGGAAGACAATTAGGGTAGAAAAAATTTGTTCCTCACTTGGAACTCTCCTGCCCCTCAGTGCTAGGGAGAAGCAGACACTAGCAACACAACAAGCATTATCGGCTTGTCTGCCCTGGAGAGTGCACAGAATTGGCCACGTCCTTCACCTCACAGGGCCTCGGTGAGGCTCCGGTCCTGGGAATTAACCAGGTGAGTGACTTACTAGCGTTTGCAGCAGTAGTGGCAGGTCAACCTGCAGTCATGGATTCTGGCTCCCAGTCAGGGTTCTTCCCACCAAGGAGTCTCCAGACACTCCCTGGGAGGCGTGCTTTGTCTGGCAGGAGAACTGACAGGTCTGTGGGGTGGGGGTGCTATAGGAACACAGATGTCTTGATCTGGGGAACCCCAAGAAAACATGGGTTTCTGTACTTAGTATTTTGCTACTATTAATCAACTCTTACAAAAGATTTTGATGTTATAAGGAGTCTACACTACCCATGTGCAGAAGCAATCTAGTATGGAAGCTCTCTTCCTTTCCCCTTTCCCCGCTAGGTCCATATGGAAGAGATATTGACCTCAAGAGCCTGAGAAACTCTGTCCGGGTTCTGCCTGCTTCTGTAGGTTCAGTTAAGCCTCAGGCGCACATCAAATCCCTGCTCTGTATTTTCACCCCAGAAGTCATTCTAAATTAGGAGCTTTGATGGATTCTCCTGAATGACTTAAGAGATGTCTGTAGGTTAAAATAAGGAACTCCAAGTGCAGTGACTTAAGGAAATTAGGGCTGCTGATTCTAGACTAGCCACGGAGGAGACAAGAGAGAGGCCAGGTCTCCAGTTCTCCAGCTACACTGCACCTGTGGCCAACTGGGTTAATACTTGCTTTTCACTTACTTTGTCCAGAACATGCCTCTAACTTGAGTTATAAGGATGAGAAAAGGTCTGCTAGAATTTCCAGAGGTCAGACTGGACAGGGCAAAGAGCAAAGGAATGCAGTGACTGGTGAGTGTCCCTTTCCTTCCCTTGGGCACACAGGAACCAGTTCCAAAGGCTGGAGGGTCAGAGATATGAGTTGAGGTCTCTGCTTCACCCGCTTCACAGATGGTTGTGTGGAGGCAGGAACTTGCTTTGTGAAGACTGTCAATCCAGTCCAGACAAATCAGTGTGAACAAAGATGGTGATGAGCATGATTTCTACCGCCAGCCTGGGTCGAGGGGCAAGAAACAACTTGCCCCAGCCCATCGTGGGGGCTGTGGCAGTCCTCCAAAGCAGACACTGTGGCCCTACCCTTGGCCTGGCCAGTGGTGCCACAGCCACACCAGGGCCACACTGTATGCAAGCTGAAAGTGCCAAGTCTGTAGCCATCTGGAGTGGACGCCAGGGTTATCGGGCAGTGCAAGGAATGTACCACAGAGTCTCCCTCCCTCTCCCTTTCTTCTTGCCCCGCTTCACTAAAAGACTGTTTGGAACAGAATAAGGGAAGCTCCTGGAGGGGCAAGCTTTGAAGGCCTGACCCTTTTAACTTTTAAAATTCACCCACTCACACTTTTTATATTCCACCGGATATTAACATTTGTGAGGAGTTTTCACAGATGGCTTATCAGTGACCCGTATTATGCTCATTTTAGAGTGAACCAAGAGAGGCTGAATTCTTACACTGCAAGTTACAACCAACTTGGACCTAGGAGTTTCTGATTTCAGGTCCTGCATTCCTGTAAACCAGAGTTCAGAGAACTACAGAGCTAAAAAGAAACAAAGAAGGGAGGAGGGAGGAGGGAGGGAGACAAGAGGAAGAAAAAGAAGAGGGAGTGAGGGAAGAGTGAATAAGGAAGGGAGAGAGGAACAAGGATGAAGGGAAGGGAAAGAAAAGAAAACCGTTTATGAGACACCGCTGCGCGGTGGGACACTGGGCCCAGTGGGTCTCATCCCATCTCATCCCATCTCGCCGCTATCCGATCCCCGCAGGACCTGGCGCTGCAGTCCCTGCGCCTTGACTTTTCTGCGTTTGGTTCCCCCTGATCCGCTCTTGAAGATTCCAGCACAACCTCGACTGGGGAACCGCGGGCGAGAACAGACTGGAGAGTCTGACGTCCTGGGCCAGCGCCGACGAGAACAGGCATCGGGATGACTTGGCAGGCGCGAGGAGCTCAGGTGCTCTAACTCTGCCCTCCGAGCCCTGGCTTTGCGAGGCTCTGTAAAGGCTGATTGGAGAGGCGGCGGGGTTACCGCGACCCTGAGTCCCTCGGCGCCGCCCGCAGCAAGGCGCGCTTGGACACAGTTGCTCAGAAGAATAAATGCATTGATGCAAAAGATGAAGGAATGGAGCGAGCGAACCAACGGGGTTCGGGTGTGCAGGTAGCCGGCCCGCACGAGGGAGGGAGCGGCAAAAGCTCAGCTCCTGGACAGCCCGGGCTCAGGAGCGCTCTCCAGACTTCAATGCAAAACCTTAAACAACCGGAAACTACATTCACAACACGTGGGGATTTTTCCTCGCCGGTTGTTTTCTTTATCTTTGCCATTAGTCTCTGGAGTCCAGCTTGAATGCTCTGCGCTCCCTGGGCGCGCGTCTTCCTAACCTGGCGTCTGGGCGCACCCCTGGGTGTGCGCGCTCGGCTCCGGGGCTGCTCCGGGAGGGCGTCAGGGACCAGGGCCTGAGTGAGGATGCCGGCGGCTGGAAAGGCAGCGCTGTTCCCTGGAGTTCTCTGACTCTGCGGGACAGCATCCTAGCGTGGCAGTAGAGTCAGGGAGAGGTGCTCCGGTTCTCCTGTGGGACACGTAGTCCCGCTTCTCAAAGTACTAACTTGCTTGGCAGGGCGCAGCCCATGACCCTGGCCAGAAGCATTCTGGCCTAAAGTTGTTTTCTTGGAAGAATTTGCAGCCTGGGGGTCCATCTCTGATAAGGCCTAGGCTTCCTGGGATAGAGAAGTCGGCTTACATGGCAGATACCCCTGCAAACGGCCTTCCCGCTTGGCGCCGGGCTGACCCGCTGCGGGGATTCAGGTTTTAAGATGCTCTCCCTGTTGGGGACAGCCCTTTCCAGGCCAATGCGACACGGTGCCGCGCCTGGCCCCAAGTCCTTGTCTAGGCTGCCCAGGCCTTGGAGAGCAGAGGGTGGGGCATGAGAGCCTATGGCGCTGCCACTGGATCCTGGCTCAGGTTAGGGGCAGCCCCAGGAATCTTTTTTATTTTATGTTATTAAATGCGTGCCAGGATCAGAATTATCTGGTGCTCTAGAGGTTAAAATGAGGACGAAAAAAACGAAAAACGCCCCACCTCCTTGAGCGGTCATGTTGCATGCAAGGCGTCTGTGAACTCGGTCACTGTATGCTGGGACTTAAGGACTTCAGTCCAGACTTGTGTTGACGTCACTTCTCATGCAGGGAGTGTGAGCTTTCACTGTATTTATCTCAGCGAATCCTCACCACTAGTCCCATGAGGTCAGTCTTATCATCCCCATTTCAATATTAGGAAAGGAGGCCTCGGAGATGCCTCAGGCTTCAGTAACCCACACACCAAGGCAGGTTCTGACTCCGGACTCCACGACCCTCCCACCATAATGCTGCCTCCTTCCAGGGTCACCTCTGCAGATTCAGCACAGGGGTGGTGCTCCGTAAACATTTGTGGATTGAATTCCAGGATCTAGTTCAGCCTGCCCTGGTTTTTTATGCAGTAAGGTGTGTGTAAGCCGTATTTGCTCGCTCATTTATTCATTCGCTTATCCAGCAGTTCTTGAATGCCTACTGTGTGCCAGCGCTGGTGTAAGAGTGTGGGAATGGCCCTATCAAATCCAACAGGGTGACATGAGATTAGTGGCCCTTGCCAGAGAGAGACCGCCATGGGCTCCAACGCGCAACCCTTCTACCCTGGGAGGAAGGGATGTGGGGAACAGGGGGAGCTCACGGGTTACACCGAAGGGTAGGGGACGCATCATGCGGGACCAACTCCACTCAGTCGGAAAAAATACAAGAACGGAATTCCGCGAAGGAAGAGGCGAGGGAGCTGGAGACTCGCACCCCGAGACCAGGTTGGGGTTGAGGTGGGGCACAGGAAGAGGAAAAATCAGATGGCAGAGTACCGAGGCTACAGATATGCCCGCCCGAGAGCTAGTGGGCATGGGCAGCGGGGGAGGCTTCCGAGGTCACTGCACAAAGGGCGAGACCCGGTGCACCCACCAGCCCAGGCCAGCGTCTGTGGCGGCCCAAGCTCACTGGGGAGAGGTGGCTGAAAGCCCGGTCATTTTAGAAAAGCTTAAGAACGGCTCACTGGCTGATTTGGGGGTCGGGGGGGGCTTCATGGTCAGCGTCTCCCGCGCCCGGACGATCCTAGTGAAAGCTGTTTGGGTTCGGTTTTCCGTTGCGGGCGGAGTTGGTGGAGTTCGGCCCTCTGAGGCCGCGGTCCGTTGGGATTGGGGGCTGGACCAGACCTCTCCGGAGCCCAGCCGCGGTGACCGCCTGCTGCGCCCGCCTGGCCGCTCTCAGGCACCTGCGGCCTGGAGCGGGAGGGGCGAGGGATCCCCCAGGCGGGGCCTAGGAGGCCG
>NW_025999944.1:1065945-1069991 GCF_001458135.2 Marmota marmota marmota
CGCGCCGCCTTCGAGAGTCATTGGAGGACCCGGCCGTCCGAAGCTGATAAATAAGGGGCCGGGCCGAGGCTGCGGGCCAAGTTGGACGCCCCGACCCGATCGAGGGCCAGGTCAGCGCAGGCCCGGCAAGGCGAAGTCAAGCAACCCCCGTGCAGCCATGGCCTCTCTGCTGGGAGCCTACCCGTGGCCCGAGGGGCTCGAGTGTCCCCGCCCTGGAAGCTGAGCTGTCTGATGGTCTGTCGCCGCCAGCAGCCCCCCCGCCCCCCGGGGGACAAGGGCTCGGAAAGCCGTATCCGGCGGCCCATGAACGCCTTCATGGTGTGGGCCAAGGACGAAAGGAAACGGCTGGCGGTGCAGAACCCGGACCTGCACAACGCCGAGCTCAGCAAGATGCTGGGTGAGTGATCGTGCGGCCCCGCGGCGGGCTGGGCGCACCTGGAGGTCAGCGGGCCAGGGGCGCGGCGGACCTGAGTCTAGCCGGTGCGGGCTCGTGGAGGGTGGGTACCACCCGACGGGTGGGGACTCAGCGCTAGCTGTGAGGGCGAGGTTGAGCATCTGTGCGAGCGTGGGTGCGTGCAGTGCCGGGAATCAGAGCCTGGACATCTTGGCCGGCGAGGTCCAAAGCGAAACCGTGCGACCAGCCCAGGTTTCCGGGGAAGCCCCTCCTCGGGACTGGAGCCTAGAGAGGGGCCCCATTGGGCGGGAGCGACACAGCAGTGGCCAAGCCCGGGCAGTCTGACGACAGGGACCCGCGCACATAGAGAGCCAGAACGGAAACGTCGAGGCTGGGTGGAACCGGCCTTTGCTGGGAAGACTGAAGCGGGAAGATCCATCATTCCCTGCACTGTACGACTGGGACAATCAGAGGGAGATCGTCACAGATAAAGCTAAAACGAATATACCTAAAGGAAGGCCTTGCGGGACGAATCTTTGCTTTAACTTAATTATTAAACAGCAGGGAAAATAGTCTACCTAAGTAGACTTGATTCATTACTCTTTCTGGCTTAGGAGTGTAGGTCACTTGATGCAGATGGTTAGGGCATCTAGTCAGGGTCTGTTCTGGAGCCCTACATTTTCTTGCTGTGATGCTGCCACCGCAGAGGCTGGGGCCTGGGACCGGCCAAGCCTGAGGCAGAGAGTGGGGATATCAGGACATGAGGGTATCAAGAGGGAGTGAGCATTTCAGAACAAACCTGTGCTGGCGCTGGGGTTCATGTTCTCTCCTATGCCTAAAGCTGAACAATTTCCAACTCTGCCTTACTCAGATCTCTTTGCCCTTTGACGGGGTTTTTATTCATTTTAACCAATGAAAATGTTTCAAAGTACATTGTGCTCACAGTGTGCGCCAGGCCCTGTGAGAAGGGACATGAGTGGTCACCCGACCCCACCCACCGGGAATGTAGCCCTTCCTTTTTCCGTATGAGCACAGGGCTCCTTCCTTTGGCAGAACCATGGAGTGAAAACTGACTCCCTGATTTGTGCTGGCTAAAGCTGCAGGCCAGCAAAACTCAGCACTCCGCAAGTTAGAGACCCAGAGAAGCAGCTGGGGGAATGCTGGGTTCCAGGAGCCCCTCGCCCACCCGCTGGTCTTGTGGCATAGATGTGCCCACATTGTGTTGGTGGGTTGGTGCCTTCCTGTGCACTTTCCTCTGTACAAGATAGCAAAATGTATATTTTGTACTGTTAGCATAAATAAAAATATGCTAATATATACAATAATATTTTTCTTCCACCTAAAAGTTTATATTTTCTTCAGATTTTAAAATATTTTTAAATAAATGAAAGCATTTTTTTTTTCTCCTGTGGGTCCTATTGACCAAGCACAACAGGAAGCCTCTAGTTGTACCCAGGTTTCTGTTGCAGGTGCAGGCAGAGATGGGAGGAGAGGAAAGGCTAGGGAGACCTGCCCTACAGATTGAGACAGCCTGCTCCCTGGAAGGGTCAAGCAAAGGGACTCAAGAGGTGAAGTCCTCCTGTGAGCTGATCTCTGTCTAGATTGGCACCTAGACTCCAAGAGGTTACAGTTCATTTTGCAGGAAAGACACTAATTCCTTCCTGTTTAGCGTCACAGCCTGTGTAACTGGGTGAGGGAAACCCACACAGTGTTGCTTTCTAAAATAGGGACTTTGTGCACCTGTTAACCAGGGGCAGCAGGATGAGTATTTCCACCCTATGGTCTTTCTCAGCCCTTCCTTTTCTGACCTGAATGTGAGTTTCAACTTTTTCCAATATAGGCCTTCCAAACTTCAAAATATCACCTGGTTACACTAGTATTTTCAGTGTATTATGAATGAGAAAGTACATCAAGACAATTAGATACTTGGTAGCATTTAAAAACAAATCTGTATTTTGTTAATATCACAACATCCAAGTACATTTAGATACTAGAGTCACATTTTATATTCGGATCATACAGTGCACATTGTGTCCGGACCAATGGGCCTCTTGCAAGAGCTTTGTGGTCTTAGCTGCAGGCTGGAAACCAATGTGTAGATCTGAATCTTGAATTCATAACACTCTTCAAGTCACTTTTTAAAGTGATAGCTAATTGTAGCAATTAACAATTCCCTGTAACAGTTATAAACTTTCACCCAAGGGGGAGAATCCCTTTAATAATTGCCCTCCTTGAACCCTTAGCCCCCAGCCTAAAATCTTTGAGGGCCTGGCCCATGGAGCCAGCCAATCTGGGCACTGGTGATTACCATTCACATGACTCTGCAGTTGACCCTGTGCTGACTGTGCCTGGTGAAAGATGAGGTCCCTTTCCTTACAGGGCTTAGCCAGAGGCCTTGACCTCTCAGCTAATGGGTCTCAAACTTCAGAATACATTAGAGTTGTGGGGGAACATGTTAAAGTTGTAGAATTCTGAACCAACCCTTGGAGGAATGGATCCAAGGGGTCTAGAAGAGACCCTCAGAAAAGGTTGGAGCCAGAGGGGTGTACAATGTACATTGAGAAATGGAGAAGAGACACAAAGTGACTTGCAAAACAACAGACAAGGAACAACAAATGGAACAAGTTCAGGCAGCATTTTAGCATAAGTGGGTTATGTGAGGGGGATGTTTCTTAAAGAGAGAGCTCTGTGTTGGGCAGTGCAGAGTGTTTGGGTACCACAGTTTTAAGTTGGGTACACATAGTATTTTTACTGTAGTGAGAGCCCTAGGGGAGTTAAGGGTGACTGGGAGGCTCTCTTGTGTGTTCTGGGGTTGCCTACAGATGCTAGCATTTTGGCCACGCTCAGGTCTTCATACAGCAGAGTCCTGTTGGACCTTCAGAGGTAAAGAAGTGCCATGTGTTGAC
The DNA here is from genome assembly GCF_001458135.2 of Marmota marmota marmota. Lineage (NCBI taxonomy): Eukaryota > Metazoa > Chordata > Mammalia > Rodentia > Sciuridae > Marmota > Marmota marmota. Next base: position 1,069,246 of record NW_025999944.1, read on the forward strand.
CTAAGTGAGACCCTGGACTTTATCTGCATCTGTGAAACTATTGACTGAGCCTGGGTTCCCTCACACATGGGCTGTGACATTTATGTCATAAGTAAATATTATGGTCTCATTTCCTAAGAGACCGGGAATTTTCATCAAAATGCAAAAAATATTAGAATCGACTCTTAAGGAGGAAAAATATCCCCCAATAAATGTCATAGTGGTTGTTAGATCTTTTTTTCCCCCTGTCGCGGACATCTGATCCCAGTTTCTAGTTGTCAGGTCATCTGTTTGGTCTTGGAGGAGAGGCATGGTCTTTGTGCGCGTTCGCATGACGTGGCTGTGCAGGGTTCAGGCAGGAGGGTTTCGTTGGGCTTCTCTATGCGGGATCTGGGCTAGGAAGAGGATGTGAGGCCGAGAGAAGGCGGTGGCGTGCGGGAGGAGGGCGTGAGTGAGGTGCGGGGCGTGTGCGGGGCGAGGAGGCGCGAGCGGAGCAGGTGCACCCGCAGGCCAGTAGCGCAGTTGCTGAGCGTGGCCCTCTCTGGCTTGTGCGAGCAGGAAAGTCGTGGAAGGCACTGACGCTGTCGCAGAAGAGGCCCTATGTGGACGAGGCGGAGCGGCTGCGGCTGCAGCACATGCAGGACTACCCCAACTACAAGTACCGGCCTCGCAGGAAGAAGCAGGCCAAGCGCCTCTGCAAGCGCGTGGACCCCGGCTTCCTCCTGAGCTCGCTCTCGCGAGACCAGAACGCGCTGCCGGAGAAGAGC
>NW_025999944.1:1070020-1094575 GCF_001458135.2 Marmota marmota marmota
CCTGCCCGGCCTCCGGGGCTGCTACCACGAGGGCTCAGGTGGTGGCGGCGCCGCGGGCAGCGTGGACACGTATCCGTATGGGCTGCCCACGCCCCCGGAGATGTCTCCCCTGGACGTGCTGGAGCCGGAGCAGACCTTCTTCTCCTCCCCCTGCCAGGAGGAGCACGCCCACCCCCACCACCTGCCCCACCTGCCAGGGCCCCCTTACTCCCCGGAGTTGGCCCCCAGCCCCCTCCACTGCAGCCACACCCTGGGATCTCTGACCCTTGGCCAGACCCCGGGGGTCTCTATGATGTCCACTGTACCTGGCTGCCCGCCATCTCCTGCCTATTACTCTCCTGCCACCTACCACCCTCTCCACTCCAACCTCCAGGCCCACCTGGGCCAGCTCTCCCCACCTCCCGAGCCCCCTGGCTTCGATGCTCTGGATCAACTGAGCCAGGTGGAACTTCTAGGGGACATGGATCGCAATGAGTTCGACCAGTATTTGAACACTCCTGGTCACCCAGACTCTGCTGCTGGGGCTGGCGCCCTCAGTGGCCATGGCCCACTCTCCCAGGTGACCCCATCGGGCCCCACAGAGACCAGCCTCATCTCCGTCCTGGCTGATGCGACTGCCACTTACTACAACAGCTACAGTGTGTCCTAGAGTCAGAGGCAAGGAGTCTGGGCCAGCCCTGGCCACCCTGTCCTTCCTGTGCGCTGAGTGGAGCAGAGACCACACAGTGCCGCTGGCTTTCCTCTGGACCCTCGGCTGGCAGGAGGCAGGCTCTGTTGGTCCAGTGCCTCTTCTGTTCCTTCAAATGAGCGTCCTTGGCTACATCCCAGGAGCATGGCCTCCAGTTGCCAAGACTGTCTCCCAGTAGGATTTCCCCTGTCCCCGTCTTTACAACCAGTGATGGGAATTCAGGCAGCACCGGACCCTCTTCTGTTTTTTTACACAGCCTGATCTCTGGATGCTCCAAATGAGGGTGAGAAGAGCCCTGGGTCTGGACCCTAGCCCTAAGGTCCTGTTTTGGTTCTGCTGCAAAGTGAAACCCAAGCCTGCCCCCCTTCTCTTCCCTCTGCTCTGCCCCTGCAGAGTGAAGGATGGACGCAGTAGCTGAGTCCCTCTGAGTCAGGGCTTTCTCCAGGCTTACAAAAGGAAAGCAGGGAGCTTCTCATTGATGAGCCCATTAACGGCAGCCTGGGGAGCGCTTCGTGCGCCCAGCCTAAGGACACAGGCCTTCTGCTTTCTGTGCTCCCTTCCTCCCTCGCCCTAGAATTCCCAAAGGGTCTTCCAATTTGACAAAGACACTCATCCTGACTTGGGAAATTAACCAGTATGGTTGACTGCATCACTGGAAATGAGACTGAATTCAAACTTTTTAAAAAATATATGTTTTAGATAAATTCTTTTTTATTACACACACTTCAAGAGCGGGTACAGTCTGAGAGGCTCGCCCATGCATGCTCCTAGACACACACGTGCAGCCTCAATCCAACATTCTCAGCAATGGCAACTTCCGCCCACTGTTGGCTCTGAGTGACCCAGAGAGCCAGGGACCTAAAAGAGTGTTGCAACAAAGCAGCGCATCTGACGTGTTGATTTCTTGAGCAGGATTTCAGCACACTTTCCCCTCTGGACATGACTTCCCACTCTCTCGGCTCCCTCTCTCTCTTTCCTGGCTTTTCTTTCTCTCTTTCTGCACCCTGAATTGGTTCCTAACTCAAAGAGCCCTGACTTAAAAGCCCAGGTGTGATTCCTCTGGCCATGAGGGACTGGTTTGCCTCACACGCCGGTCAGGCACCTCCTCAGCTGATTTCTGGAGCAGCTTCCTTGATGCACCTTCCCGAGGTTCACGTCCCAAACCAGAAACTCACTGTGACTGAAAGTGTTTCTGAGCCCTGGCCACCCCAATATCCCCACCCTCCCCAAACCTCCTTTGAAGGAACAAACCCAACAGTCAGCTGACAGACACGTGCTGTCTTCTGACAGCAGCATATTGCCTGTATGAAGTGTGTTTTATATATTCTTCTATTATTTCACCTTATATTTTGTATTGTTGACCTATGTTTCTCCTGAGACGTCTTCTTGTAAAATCACCTATAAAATAAGGTTAATCTTTACATTGTTACTGTATATGCCATTTGGTAATAAATAGTAAATCATTGGTGATATGATTGACTGGAGTCCAGTCGAGAATGTGTATTGATAATCTTGTAAAATAGCACCACAGACATTAAGCTCAAGTGTTCCACTTTTTATAAGAACTACGCATGCTTGCAACAGTTGGAATATTGATTTGTTGAAAATATTTAATTTAAATAAACGTTTTTGTACCATGATCATTCTGTCATTTGAAACACAGGTTTGCAAAAAGATCAAGGTTTTGAGTGAGGCCTGGGTCTCAAAAAGTTTTCTGCGTCAACGTTTTATTTTTAAAAGTTGATATCTTGTCAGAGTGGTTTATTTTATTTTATAAATCATACCAAAGGGAGAAATCCTAATTCACACACTGGTAACAGTGGCTCTGTCAGTGACACTGACAGCAAATATCGATTCACAGCCCACAGGAAGGAGAATTTTCTCCTTGAGAGGACTTTCCGCACTTTATGGGCCACCTGAAGATACAAAGTGAGTTTTCTCCAATTATGTGCTTACTTGAGTCTCCCACACTATTTTCTTCTTTATGAAATAATCTTGAAAACACCTCACTTGTCCTGGCCTCTGTGTTTGTGGGTGCTGCATAGAACTCGCCCTGGGCTCTTGGAGACTCATGGCACTCTGTGGAGAGGCCGGGAGCTCAGCACATGTGTGGCACTTGGTGAGGTTAGGGCTACACTTGCAGCCAAAAAGTACCTGGGAACACTGGTGATTACTCAGCCCGTGCAGGTCACCTCTGCCTGGCCTCTCTCCATGGCAAAGCAGTTGAGACTTGTTTGAGTCAAGGGTAGCCTTGTGCTTTCCCAGGCCCCCTGGGCCAAGGAGTGGGTCTTGGGAGGGCCCAATGGGCCCCTGTTCATCCTCATAAGCTATAGTCATTACTTTAATAGCACTTTATAGGTGTACAGAGCTTTACAGAAAGTTTTATAGGCTACTTCTCATCCACAGCCCCAGGTGGGGCTTGTCATCCACCCACCCCGTGGCACGGCCAGGGACACCGAGGCCCAGGGTGGGAGCTGATGTGAGGCTTCCTGTGCTCTCCAGGTTTTCAGCATCTGTCGCATATGTTAGTTGGCAGCATTTTAACCAAAGAGCCTTCAAGCTGAAGGCTTGGTGCCTTTATTTTAGCACTTCACCAGGGCGTGGGATGATATGCTATCCAGTCTCTACCTATCACAGCCCAGAGAAAGAACGAAGAAGAAATTGGGGGCTAATATGAAACTGAAGGCCTGTCACTACAGCTGGCTGACGGTGGCAGTCTGTAGGTTGATTGGCTGCCTGGAGTGCTGGCTTGGCACTGCCAAATGACACATTGCATTCCAGGACACACCATTGGGTGGGCGTCATCCCTGCCTCCTGAAAGGACAGGAAGCAGGCAGACAGTGGGTGCTCGGCTGTCAGTGAAACAGCTGTACCCAGAAGCCAGGGTCTCTGAGACTTTCAGCTGCCCCTGCTGCATACCCCAGGAGGGTGTGCCTCTGGTGACCAGAGCACTGTTTTGCTTTGGCTGATGAGATCTGATGGCAATGCACAGTGACGCTATTTTTCTAAAATGCAGATGGCACTGTTTCACTCCTTACCTTAAGACCCCTCGGCAATTACATGTTCCCCACAGCACATGGTGCAGAGGTGGACTCTCCTCAAGGTGAAGAGGCTCCCCTCTGGGGACTCACCTGTGCAACTTGTTTTTATGAACTTTGCAAAAAGAAAGATACTTTTTTGTTTTTTCTTTTAAGTCCTGTACAATCTTCAGGATGATAATACCTGGTTTGGTCCCCATATGACTGGCTCCCATGGCTGACCCTCTTCTTTCCAGAAGTTTGGCATAGATCCCCCTAGTGCATCTCACCACAAGGAAGCCTTCTGGCCTCTGGAGATGCCCCTCTTTTCCTTACTTTAGCATCTGCACCAATGCTGCTTCCTGACCGGGTGACCCTTATTCCCATTCTGTCTGGTGACACCCTGCCTACTGCCCAAGTGGGCCTCAGACATCTCCCACCCTGCCTGGCGGTGGCCTGGCCACTCTCTTCCCTGAGCTCCCACAGGACTTGGGTGCTCCTTGGTGACTGCAGTGATTGTCCAGCGTTGGGATCATCCAGCATGTGCACCCTCCCAGCCAAGGAGCCACAAGTCAGTGAAGGAACCAATGACTGAGCCCCTGAGAGTCCCATGGGTGTTCTGGTTCCGGTTGCTAGTGAAGACCTGAACCTTTCTGGGCCCCCAATTCACCTCCCATCTCTCTGGAGACCAAGACCCCAGAGCCTTTGTCTGCATCCTTCACAGGCTCTGAGGCAGGGTCTGGGGTGGCTGAAGCTGTGCTCCTGGTTTCATCCCCGTGAAGAAGGGAGGGATGGAGGGAGGGAGGGAAGGAGACATATCTATCAACCATCCTTCCATCCATCCGTCCAACCATCTTCTTTCTTTCCTTTTCTTTCCCTCCTCCCTCCCTTTCTCTCTTTTCCTTTCTTCATCTGTCCATCCATCCATCCACTCATGTACCCCACATCCATCCATCCATTCATCCATCCATCCATCCATCCCCCATCTCTGTATCTATGTATCTGTATTTTAATTCTCAATATAGACATACTCTTTGGAGAAAGTTTAGGGAAAATAACATAAAACAAAGAATAAGTAATCTATTGTCCACAACTTAAGAGATATTATTGGTAATTTTTGGACACAATGCTGTTCTTTTTTTTTTCTTTTTTCTTTTTGGTACTGGGGATTGAACTCAGGGGCACTCAAACACTGAGCCATATTTTATTTAGAGACAGGGTCTCACTGAGTTGCTTAGGTCCTTGCTTTTGCTGGGGCTGGCTTTGAACTCGACATCCTCCTGCCTCAGCCTCCTGAGCCGCTCAGATTATAGGCATATGGCACCGTGCCCATCCTGACTTGACTTTTTGTTTGTTTTTGATGCTAGGGATCAGAACCAGGCGGTGTGCATGCTCAGCACATGCTCTACCACTGAGCTGCACCCCTAGTCTGTTGATCTAATTTTTTGGACTATCTATACATTTGCAAGTGTCTTTTATGATAGATATTTTATTCATTAATAGTACATTAACATTTTATTTATGTCATTAAATTTTATTTTTCTGCAAAAATTATTTTCTTTCTACTTGAAAAAACAATGTGAATTTCTTTTGAAAAAGAAAAATTACCCACTCGTTTTTACAACACTGGGCTCGTGTCCCACATCCACACGCTCACAACACAGCGCTGCAGCTGGAGTGTGGACATTGATGCCACACTTGATCCACTCCATGTCCTAGGATGAAAGTTTACCATGACGATGTCTCTTTTTATATTCTCCCTTTATGGTGACCACAGGGTACTTTGGTGAATTGATGTAGCTTATTCAACTTGACCGCTCTCTGGCTATTGGGTAACTGAATGTTTTGTTTTTGTTTTTTTCCTTGCAATTATAAGTCACCGTGCAGTGGTCTTTTCCTGGTTTGTGTCCCTGGCTGGGTTCCAGATGGGGCAACCCTGGGCCCAAGCACATCAGCATGAGCCTTTTCCCAGTGCACTCAGCTTTCCCAGGGGGTCTCAACTGGTGGCCAGGGCACAAAAGGACTATCCCGTCCCCAGGGTGAACTATCTCGCTCTTGCTGGGAAGGACTCGAGTTGCTGAAGGCCATTTGCTTCTGACTAAGCTGGACCAGGGCTGAAAGCCTCCCCTTCTCTGTGCCCTTTTCTGCTCGAGGACTCACCTGCTCTGTGTGCCTTTCACTGGGCCATCAAGGGTGACCTTTTCCCAGATCCCACCGAGGAGGATGCAGCTGCCTTGGTGCCTGGCCTGTGAGGGCCACTTGCAGCAGGACACCTGTGAAAGTGACTCTGACCTGGAATCCTAGTATCAACTCCCCGTGTGGGAGGGATCACCCTGTCAATCAGCAGGACAGCCAGTGGGTTCTCCAGCCACTGCAGGCCCCGAGGAGCTCTCTGTCTGTCTTGGGGACAGCATCTGGAAGGGACAACATCAGGGGACAGGCCTTACCTATCGCTGGAGTTTGGTGGGGGCTTGGATAAATCCCTGCACCTGATTTCTACCCCTGAGGAGGTAGTTAGTGATTCATGGGTCTTTCAAAAACTGCAAAGCTTCATGCACACGTGCAGAGGAGCTCTTGTCTATTCTGGATTTCTTCAGGCAACTTCAAGTTCTGCTAGGCCTGGCGGCTGCACTAGTGCAGAGACCCTGGAGGCAGTTCAGTGGTTCAGGATGGGGCTGACTGTAGGGGAGAGGACCTTGTGGAGGGTCTGTGCTACTCTCCCTCTTCGAGAGGATTGAGCTGGGATTGGAAGAGACCATTGGGGTCCCTTTCTAGGCCATTCTCTTCCTCTGTGAAGGACAGCCTCTTCATTCTTGGCAGATGGGTTTTTGTTCAATTTCTGAATTCCCCAGGAGGAGGGATCTTTCTATCTGCAAGCTGCTCTAACAGTTTCCATCATCAGAGACTCCTTTCTTCTGCCTCATCTAAATCTTTCCCTTTTCAGTCTACTTAGAGCCAAGTGCCCCCGTCTTAGCTGGTGGTCCCCTCCTCCCCCTTTGGGGACCATGTTGGGGTCTGGAAGGGGTCTCCTCCAGACTCAGGACGCTGTGTGGATACGGGGAGCAGGAGGGAGGGAAAAGTTTCATGGGGGACAAGGCAGGGCTTCCCCAGGGTGGGCTCTTCCATTCCAGAGTGGCATTGGGTGTATTCGTTTCTCAGAGGTCCACAATATTGGGTCAGATTTAAGCTTTCCTCAGCCCTGCTAACTGTCCTTCCATAGGTCACTCATCTCCACCCGTCCCAAGGGCATTGGGGCAACGGGGCTGAGATAAATGGATGACCTTAACACCTGGAAAGATTCCTCCTAGAAGGAGCTGCTTCCTGAGCATGAATGGTCTTTGCAGCCTCCAGGGCCTCAGGGAGCCTGGCCACGGGTCTTCGAGGCGCCCATGATGAGACTGTGATAAGACTGGGACATCCAAGGCTCAAGGCTGTGCCGAGGGCAAGTGGCCAAGGCGTCTGAGGGTTCCCGACTGCGTCTCTTCACCCTGGAGAAACCCAGAGCATCTTGAGGTTCCTCGTCCCAACCCCAGGGAGTCGGAGGACTTTCTTTTCCTTTCTTCCTTTCCCTACCAACCCCACACCTCCGAGCCTGCAGGTTGGGGAATGTGTGCCCATCTCAAGACACTCAGGGGAGAGCAAGAGGGAGGTGCTCGCCCGCCACCTCCTCAGTCCAGCCAGAGGTGTCCTAATGTAGACAGGGCGCGTCCCCTCGTGACATCCTGGGATGGTTGCTTCCAGAACCCCTGTGGCCCCAGATCCCTGGATGCTGAAGTCCCTTTTATAAAATGGCCCAGGATCTGCATAGAACCTATGTACATCCTCCATATATTTTAAATTGTGTCTAGATGACTTAAAATACCTAATGCAACACAAATGCTATGTCAATAGCTGTTAAACTGTGTCACTGGAGGATAATGACAAGACCAAAGCCCATGCATGTTCAGTGCAGACTCCGGGCCTGGGCCTAACTCTCTCTCTCTCTCTCTCTCTCTCTCTCCTTGGTACCAGGGATTGAACTCAGGGGCACTCAACCACTGAGCCACATCTCCAGCCCTATTTTGTATTTTATTGAGAGACAGGGTCTCACTGAGCTGCTTAGTGCCTCACTTGCTGAGGCTGGCTTTGAACTTGCCATCCTCCTGTCCCAGCCTCCTGGGCTGCTGGGATTACGGTGTGTGCTGGTCACATTTTTATTGAATAGAATGTGTGGCTTGGAACCAGGTGATTCTCCTTCCAGCTCTGTAACTATGAAAAGAAAGAGCCCCTGACTGGCTGAGGTGGAAGGAATCATTGTTATCACCCTGCCAACCTTCAGATTTGTTGAAAAAGGAAATGGAAGTTCAGAGTGGCAAAAGGATTTAGCTGCCCAGAGCAAGCCGCCCATCACTGTGTAGGGTTGTGGGTGGAGATCTTGGTGGGTGTGGGGCAGGTCCCCTCAGGGCTGAGGCTGGGGTCAGCGCTGTGGAGAGAGGTGCCCATGGATGCCCTCTTTGCAAGCTCAGCTGCCTCAGGGGTCTCGCCTGATGGCTGTGGGCAGTGCTGGGCTCAGGCACAGGGAGGGGGAGTGGGAAGAAGGAGCCTGGAGGTGCAGATGGAGGGAGACGGGACCCGAGTGTCTTAGGTGCTTCCCAACAAGTGTCTTCTTGAGCCTCTTGAAGTCCAGTTTGTGTGGGTGGCTCAGGAGACCAAGGTTGGGAGCAGCACTCCAAGCAGCCGAGTCCCATTGGGTACCTCAGGCCCACCTTGGAGCAGTGGTGTCTCCCAACCTTGACGCCCTGGCACCAGTGACCCTTGGTTGTATTTTTGCCATCCATCTGCGCCCCCCTTGCTGTAACCAGGAAGCAGGATTGGAAAGGCACCCAGAAGCCAGGGTCCGCAGCGCAGGGCAGAGCCGGTCACAGGCCCTGCCCCATGCCCCTACAGTGGGGGAGGGTGGAATGCAGGGCCAGCGCAGGAGGGGCCGGGAGGGCCAGGAGCCGTCTGCTGCTGAGCCTTTTCCTGCCCATGGGAGCTGCTGTGACCAGGAGCAGGAGGATGTGGCCGGAGCCCAGTGTTTCCTGCCTGATAAGCTGGCCCCTCCCTGCGGAGCCCTGGTGGGCCACCTTCACGCCTGCCGCGGAGCCCTGCCCAGGGAAGGGCTGGCCGAGGAGGAAAATCACTTCTCCAGATTAGCTGCCCAGGCTGCGCCTTCCTCCCCGCCCGCCCGCGGCAGCCACAGGAAACGCGGCCTGCACGCCCAGAGGTCCCGTCGGAGCACTCCAGGCCCAGGGGCTCCCGCCTGGCTCGGGGCCCCGCCTTCCAGGTCTCCGGGAGCAGAAGCCAGCCCCCGCCACAGTCCACCGTATCCAACAAGGTACGGATGGCCACCCTTTGTGTGTTTGTCACAGCCCTGCTGCCATTCGGCCTGGGAAATGGGTCACCTGTTCACAGTCGGTCCATGGATCTGCCTTTTCCCACCCGCTCCCTGGGCTCTTCTCCAGCCTCTCAAAGGGACATTCCTGGAGATGGGGTGGTGGGCTATGGAGGCAGGCTGGCACCCACGGGCTCCCATCCCACCTCACCTCCTCTGACAGCTGTGGCGGGCTGAGCCGCAGGCCCTCAGCAGTTGGTGGGCAGCGAGAGGAAGGTGGGGAATTCCCACAGCAAGATGGGGCTGGTGGCACAGTGCCACCGAGCTGCCTGGGGTCCCCTGAGTGTGGAGAAGCCAGCAAAGGAAGGAAAACAGGGCCAGGCCTTCTCATCAAATGCTCTTCCAGCCGGCTCAGCCACTGGTACCCTGTGTGACCTTGGGCCAGTCACATCCCCTCTCTGGGCCTTGGTAAATGAAGAGACAGAATCCTGGTTCAGTGAGCCCTGAAAATGGAGTGAGGAGTTGTGGAGAGATCCCTCCTCTCTGCCTCAGAGAGGGGGGTGGTCTCTAGGAGGTGGAGTCTAGGGGTGCCAGGGCAGAGCCAGGGCCAGGTGAGGCTCAGGAGCCCTGCCCGGCTGGGCTGGAGCTGTGGTTGCATCCGTGCCCGCGCACCTCCCATGGTCGCACCCCTCCTGCCCCCACTGCCCTGGGCTGCCGCCCAACCTTCTGTCACCAGGCTGCACATGAGGCCCCCGGACACCTGGCCTGGCCCCATTCCCATGCGTCAGCAGCCCCAGCCCCACCTCCAGGAGCTCTGCCCCACCTTGCCCACATCGCCTGATCCACCACCTCCCCACCTGGGAGTCGGGCTGCGCAGGATGGAGCAAGAGGCCTCTGTCATCTGAGCCCAGTCTGCAGATCCTCACATGACCCTGGCACCAGGAGCGCACTCCCTGCCAGGCAGGGCCTGCTGTGGCCGGAGCCTGGGTCCTGTGGGCAGGGCCTCCGGGCCCTCCGGGTTCCTGGATTCCGTCCCCACCTCCCCAGCCCTCCGGCCCTCACCTAGTCACTCCCGGCTACCCATCACCCGGGCTTCTCCACTGCCTCTCCAGCCAGAAAGTCAGGTCCACAGAGCAGAAAAGGCAGTTTTTGCTTACCCCATAGTGTCAACAAAATGAGACTCAAACTCCTCAGAGACACTGTCAAGGCTCTTTAGATCTAATCCCAACTAACTTGGCCAAACTCTCCTCGCGTGACTCAGTTTCCACAGCAAACAGGCATTTCCCACGACCCAGGGCCTTCGCACATCCTCACTGGGTGGATTCCTATGATGTCCCAGGACCCAGCTCATACATGCCCCCCTCAAGCTCACCCTCTCAGAGTCCCTGCCCCCATCTGACTGGGACCCCATTTTCTGTGTAGCCCCACAGTATCCTCACACGGCATTTATTAGTATGATGATGTAATCTCTCTGGGTTTAAGTCTCTCTCCTCCCACTAGTCTGGGAACGTGTTTATCTGAATAAGGCATCTTATTGATCTTGGTTCCACGGGGCCTGTCCTATGGCAGGCCACGGTAGGTGTCTGATCACCCTGCTGGAGGACTGAACGGCTGCTCTGGGCTCCAGCATGGACTCTGTGCACGCTGCTGCTCAGGACTGACCTTAGACCAGTGCTTCCTTTCTCTGGGCCCAGTGCTGCTCCTCTGCCCTAGGCCAGAGGTTCAGGTTGTGGTCATAATCAGAAGCAGCAGGGATAGCTCGAGAGATGGTCAGCGGTGAGAATAAATTCCTAATATCGTTGCCTCTCCATGATTCTGGAAAACTTTAATTCTGCCTGGGATCCCTGCCACTCCCCAGGCTATGTCCGTCCCCCATGCTGAGAATGAGCTGTAACACTGTCCTCGCCGGAGCACGGTGAGGAAGGGAATGTGGGCCTCGTTTGGCCCAGAAGCTTGCTGTCTGTTGACCCTTGGAACAGATCCTAGGGGGACACTAATGATCACTGTTAGGATCCACCACCCTACGGTGTTGGCAATAGGGTGCTAAGTTCTGAGTTCTTCTCCGGGCCCAATTACAAACTCTTTCATTGTTTACTTTATTTAAATGTGTTATATAAGTACATGTGGAAAACTTGGACCTACAGAGACACTGCAAGAGAAAGAAAGCGAAAGGGAGGGAGAGGAGATCCTTGCAAGGACACCTCCCATTCATGTTGCATTGTGTGGCTTGTAGAACTTTCTCCCTGATACATATGTATTGGGGGAAATAGATACACATAGATATTTACAACATTCATTTGAAATTTCTTTTTAAAAATTAAATATTGGGATTAAATTGTTTTATAAACTTATGTTTTAGAAGAGTGAGCATGTGGCCTGACTGTCCTTCTGTGTCACCGTGTGCCTTGTGGTGGTGGCTGGACCTCCCACCGTGTTTCTTCTGCAAGGCCCTTTTCAGCTTCCCATGTCACCAGAGGTCAGTTTGCTGGAGAAACCCCAGGTATCCAAAATGAGGACACCCCTCATCTACCACACAGTGATTCGTGTGGTCCTGCCCGGGGTCCACTGTGATCCTGAGCTGTGTCCCTCTCCAGTGGCATAGCCACCCCAGGACACTGACTCTCAGTGGTGTGGACTGTGAAGTTAAGCAGGCAGTTCCCACTTTCTGAGTGCAACATTCTTTCATTGAGTGTAACTTTCCAAATCACTTGTTCCCTGCTCCCCTGACCCCCTCCCCTCAGTCACCACCAGCCAGTCAGCCCTGCTTGGAAAGGCCCTTCTGGTAGTCCAGCCCCGGATCCGGAGGCCAGGGACACAGGGATGCCCACTTTCAATTCCATGACAGGTGCCAGGAGGGAAGTGACTCGTCTGAGGGCTACAGGGTGAGTCAGCAGCTTGGCCCGGCTGCCCCACAGTGCTGGGAAGCAGCCCTGGGCCTGGGGCTGCCGGGCCCGACGTGAGCCGTCTTGCTCAGGCGGAAGTCTCTCTTCCTGAGCAGGAGGGGCAGAGACCCTGGTGTCTGGCTAGAGATGCTGCCCCAGGGTCTTTGGGGGGTACTGTCCTGTGTGTCCCCTCTGTGCAGCAGGACTGTGACTAGGCGGGATGTGATCGTCAAGGGACAGGCTTGGTGCAGGACCCATGGCACCTGGGGAAACAGCCACATCAGAAACCTCAGGGCTTGCAAGACAGACCCCCCTCGGTCCCCTTTTGGAACCTGGAGTGCAGGAGTGCCCCCCAGGCCCTTCCACACAGCAATTCTGCCCCCACTAGATCCCGCAGCCAGCCCCAGAGGACCACGGCACCAACGACCAGCCACGTCTCCACCCAGGAGCCCTGGCTCAGCCTCTGGCTCGGCCGCCTCAGGGGACCTCCCCACCCAGCCTCTCCTGGGCCTCCTGAGCCAAGGCCAACCTGCTGTGCCCTGCTGTGGTCCTGAGTCCTGCCTCTTCAGCTTCTGGGTGTCTGGGACTAGCTCCTTGCTGACGGAATGGAAGGTGCCGTGGCCTCACCTCTAGACCTCCTCTCCCGGAGGGGCGGTCCCATCGCGCTTTAGGGAGAGGAGTGGATGATGGGCCTGTGTTTGGTCCCAGCAGGTGACACTTTGCTTGGGAACCAGAGCTGAATTGCCCGGCTCCCCTGAACCTCTTCCTGAGTAGAATGAGGATGTGCTCTGAAGCGCCTGGCTTGGTCGGTACTCAATACGAGCTAGGGATTGGGCTTATCGTATTATTTCATATTTCCCTCTCTGCCTTGCACATTCTAGAGGTTTCTTGAGTGTTCATGAAGTGTGGAAGTAGCCTGCTGTCATTGTAGGGGTGGACCACGTGACCCTCAGGGCTGGGTGGCCGTGAGTGGCAACTGGGTCACCTTTGGATCAGGGACGAGCAGGTCAGGCTGCATGGCGGGGGCTGGTGAGTCCCTGGTCTGAGCACCTTCCCTCACCGACACCCTTGGCTCACTCACAGGGTCCCCCTTGAGCTCCTGAGAGTCGGGACAGCAGCTTTCCTAGGAGCGGAGATGGAAAGGCTCTGGGACGGCAGGTCTCCATGGGTCACCTCCTTCATCATCCCTGGGTGGAGGAGGCGGGCGGCGGGAGGGGAGCCGTGGGCTGGTGCCTACCCTGCCAACGGCCAGGGTGGTGCCCTCAGACAGCCCCTTCCTGCCCTTCCTTGTCTCCAGCTGTTCTATGAGGTGACTAAATGGATTATTGCACCTCTCGGGTCCCTTCAGCTTGAACATTTGAAGACTCTGAGGTCAAAAAACCTTCTAGTCTCAAACAAATTATCCAAGTAATATCTTATTCCCAGAGTTCAGGCCTAGTGGCAGCAGCTGAATGGGGAGAGGGCTCCTGTGGATTAATTAACAGCTGACTGTTCATTGATTGATTCATTCATTCAGTTAATCATGACGGATTAAAGATGCTGAAACTCGATGTCACTCCTGTGCCGAGAGCCACGCCTACTCTCCTGCCCGCTTGGTTCTGGGGCAGCCTGACGCTGCCTTTGTGAATGGAAAGCACTTGAAGTGAGGCCTGTAAAGGAACCCTTCGGTCTCCTGCTGGAACCCAGCTGCCATGCTGTGAGGAAGCCCAAGCAGCCACCTGCAGAGGCCCCTGGGGGAGAATCAAGGCCCTGGTCAGCAGTCTCACTCTCTGCCACATGGAGCAGAGACAGACTACCCTCGTTTTCAGATGATCTGCCTCAACTGCACAATAGGATGGTTGTTTGAAATGTCTGAATTTTAGGATAGTTTGTTATGCAACAATAGGGTATGTGGGTATGTGGGGAAATAAACATGGAGCTATGTGTCTTTGGGAGGTGACCCCAGAGAGCAGGAGCGAGACCCAAAGGGAAAGCCACTCTGAGGTGTGGGACCAGGTTGTCCACCATTGTAGGTGACCAGTGCTTGATCACCTGGGTCCTGCAGAGGATCTATGGAGCTCTGTCTCAGGATTGTTCCCCCCAGACATAAATGGGAGAAGCAGTTGGCCACCGGCTCCTATCTCCCATTAGCTGGGTTACACACAGAGCATTCTGTGTGCATGTGTGGGTCCTGAAGACCCACTGTGTGACAGCAGAGAACAGGACAGGAAGCAACAGACACTTGGCACAGGCTTCAGATGAGGTGCCTGCATACGTGTGGCGTGAACTGGAATCTTGTGGCCTGGTTTTCTGTAGCCTTGACTGGAGTCAGGGGAGAGGCTGAGAAGTAGGAAGTGGCCCACAGGTGGGATGACAGGGACACAGGAGGCGTTTTCAGGCCCAGACCCCTGTGCAGAGATTACTCCATGAGCCTGCCAACTATAAATGCTGCATTCCTTCTGCAGACGCCCAGGGCCCCCGTTGTCCTGGGGACTGTGGCTGCTGCCTACGTTAGTGCAGAGTCTCGGGTGGTGCTGCCCAGCTTTCACTGACGGCTCTGTCCTTTTGCTACAAAAGTTCCAAAGCCTTTGTTGACCTGTCTAGCCTAAACCTACTCTCAAGATAAACCCAGAGGTATATGAAGAAGAGAATGGGAAGGGTGGTTTACTCAGAGGCTCTGGGCAGCTTCAGCCGTGTCTCTTCTTCTGCTTTGAGGGTCAATGGAAGTGGCATTTCCAGATTTTGCTGGAAATCTGAAACCCACAGGAAGGACTACCTCCTGGGAGACACTTCCGGAATGATGGGGCCCGCATAACAGAGTTTCATCATGTTGGAGGCCTGGGTCCGGCTTAGAAAACCCATGTCCCAGTTCTCGGTCTGGCCCGGGTGCCTGAGAACCATGGCTGGGAGCCACCCTCTTAGCATGTGGGAGCAGGAAGTGGCCTTAGAACACACACAAAGGTTTCCTTGCTTCTCATTTCAAAAACGCGGGTGCTGCCAGCCACCTCCACACCTCACCCCTTTGGTATAAAAGTACTTTACAGAATCTGACAGGATCGACAGGAAGCTGCCTGGGTTCTTTGGAGGATATTTTACAGGCGACAGTGTGAGTGACTATAAGGGTAAGGTGTTAGTGGTCCACCAATCGGGACTCATGCATTTGATGGTAGATGGCCGTTGAGTGACGGGGAGGTGGTGACACTGCAGATGGAGTGGACATTTTCAGAGGAAGGAGCAATGACAATGGCAAGTAATTTCGTTCCATTTTGCTCCAGTCCCCCACCGGACTTTGTGAGTGCAAGTTCCCAGAGGAGAGATTCTGCCCCTGGGCCCCGAGTAGTTCTCATCTGAGTAGACACCATGGTCTGTCTCCCTCAGAGTCCAGACCGAAGGGTGGCTTTGGAGGACATGGCCCACCTGGGGACAGGAGCCATGCTCTCTGCGGCAGTGGATGGGATGAGAGCGCTCATCTAGGTGGTTCAGAGGTTTGGTTGCTTCTGCTTGACTTCACCCTCAATTAGTCAAGTGCTCTTGAGCAATAGTTCCACCTGTCTGAGCCTCAGTTTCTTTATCTGTCATGGTTGAAGCATTCCTTGCCCTTCCTGTCTCACTGACCTCAGTCAAATAATGGGTGTGTGCACGTTGGCTCAGATAACCCAACTTCTGATGTCAGGGTGCGGTTGCCTCCAGGGTGGCTGGATTAAGGAGACAATCTCTCCATCTCTCCTCTCCTCGGCTTCTCTGTGCCTGTCTTCCTTCTTAGACTAGAATCCCAGCTGCAGGCTCTTCTGCCTCCTGAAATCCTTGCGGCCTCACAACCAAAAAGAAGGGAGTCCTGGAAACTTTAAGTAGGAAGATTCCAGAATCAACTGTGACTGGGGGTGCAGTGGGTGGGATGAAGACAGGATACTTGAAAAGGTCCAGTTTGGGTCATGGGCCCATACCTGGTCCAATCACTGAGGCCCATGGCCATGAAGTAGATGACTGGTCCACAGAGACCAGGCTCACCCTTTGGCCAGGGAGAGAAGCACTGCGGCTGGGGACCCCCACCAGAACCCCAGGCTGTACACTCTGGAGGGCCGATTGTGCCTCTTTTCTGACTTTGCATTTGAGTCCTATCCTAATACACTATCGAGTGCCTGTTGTATGCCTCAAACATACAATATGCACTAAATAGCTTGGCAGTGACATCACTGCCTCGCCAAGGTTGCCCGCCATCTGTGCCTGCCCCGTCTGTGAGTATCTTGTTTACTTAACCGCTGGCATTCTGCACGAGGATTCAAACTCCTCAGAAGTGGGGGACCTTGTCCGACTTGTTTACCATCGAGTCCTCAGAGCCTAACAGTGTCTGTTACAAATAATTGGTCAATTAATATTTGTGAAATGAAGGAAGGTCAACTGTCCCTGACGCACGGTGCTTCTTGGGAGGAGTCCCACTGTTATTTCAGGTTGCTCACTGCCTTCTCCGCCCTCTTCCATCCTCGTTTCCACTTCTGTCCCTCTGGGTGCAGCTACGACTTCTGTGTGCCCATCAGACAATGTAAAGTACATTTCTTCTCAGGACGCCTGTGCAGTTGCTTTTTAAAAAAAATCTAATGAGAGGGCCAGTGTTGTGGCTCAGTGTAGAGCACTTGCCTGGCATGTGTAAGGCACTGGGTTCGATCTCTGGCACCACATAAAAATAAAAACAAATAAAACTAAAAAAAAATCTAATGAGAATGTCCCTCTGCCAAGGATCTAAGATCAACCAGCATTTGTATTGTATTATTAAAAAAGCAAGTACTTTTTTTTGGGGGGGGCAGGGATTGAGCTCAGGACACTCAACCACTGAGCCACACCCACAGCCCTATTTTGTATTTTATTTAGAGACGAAGTCTCACTGAGTTGCTTAGCACCTCACTGTTGCTGAGGCTGGCTTTGAACTCACAATTCTCCTGTCTCAGCCTCCCGAGCTGCTGGGATTACAGGCGTGTGCCACTGTGCCTGGCATAAAGCAAATACTTTTATCGTTAATGTTGAACTTTTTCAGTGAATTTCTGACAGCATTTGCAATATTGAGAGGTATTCTGAACCCGGCAACAGAATGAATTTCCAAATGCCTCACTTTGCCTGGAACAGATGGAAACGGGAACCGTATGGTAACCCACTGCCATGCCCAATTCTGCCCAGAGGGGTGCCCTCCACAAACAGCTGTCACTTATCTCCAGATCGTGTATCAGGAAACTTGGCCACAATGAGAACAGGACCGAGGGAAGTGCGGTGGGGTCATTTACCCTGGGGTCGTCCCGGGGCCAGGTAGCTGCTACGCTCCTGCTGGCCTCTGGCAGATTGCTTCCTCTCCTCCCGTGGTCAAGGGCATTGCTGTGGCTTGTGTGGCGTGGAGGGAGCACAGAGGTCCATTCTGCATACATTATGGCGTCATCATTAACATTTCTCAAAAAAGGGAAAGCTGAGATAAGTGTGGTTTCACGGTGCGTGCTCACTCTTGTTTTGTTAAACCCCTTGTTGTCAGAAGGATTCATTGAAAAGTGACAGCACAGAGCAGACACTACGATGACCAGCTGTAGGATCCCACCACCCACGTGCCCAAGTCCTGCCTCCCGGCTCCTGGCGACAGAGGGGGCGCCTCCTAAGTGGGGCTCGCTGCTCCTGCTTTTCCCACTGGCTCTTGAACCTAGCAGTGGCACAAGAGGCTCAGGCCTGGGTGGCTGGCAGGAGTAGCAGCGCTGGACTCTTCTCGCAGTGCCACCTGCGTAGGGGAGGAGGCCCACCTCGGCTGCTCAGGTCCGCCTGCATTCCACGTCTGGGGTGGGGTTGCTCGTGCTGTCCCCAGGAGGGTGCCACTGACCAGGGAAAGGGCTGGTGGAAAGGCAGGCCAGCTCCAGTGTCTCCCCGTCAAGCCCCGGCACTGGTAAGGACTCACCACTGCACCCCGTGGGTGCTCACGTGCCTAGACATTCTCACCCCACCCAGTGCAGGTGTGGCGAGGCTGGAGTACCTGGGGAGCGCTCCCAGCCTGTCCCACCTCCTGGTGTTGGGTCTTGTCTCAGTTTGTGGCCTCTGTGCTGCCTGGTGAAACCATTTAGGCCTGGCCTGTGCGTGTGTGCACGAGGCCTATGGCAGGTGGCCGTCCCACCGTGGTCAGGGGGTCCACCTGGCTCTGCAGGAATATGGTGCCCCGGCCCTTCCACCACCATTCTCTGAAGGAGCGGTAGGTCCAGTTTTAGCTCCAGGGTGCCCCTCCCATGGCACCTCCTCTCCCAGCCTGAGGGGTCTTGAACTACTCCCTGTGGCTTGCCCTCATCTCATGCTCACTGCCTTCATAGATGGAGCTCAGCTACAGTGAGATATGTATTTAAAAGTCCTATAGCCAAGCCTACAGGCTTGAAAGGGAGCTGGGGTGCTGGCCTCCACGCCGGCTCAGAGCCCCGCTGCCTGGGATGGGGACTCCCACCAGCTAGTAAGTTTGCTTAGGGGTGTGGAAGGGCCTCGAGATGCAGCAGGCTCTCTTCCCCTCAGACCTTACCCCTCAGATGTCCTTGAGCAGAGGCCACCAAACAGTGGAGGAGGCCAGCCTGGTGTGCGTGAGATGTGAGGCCACAACCTGCTGGCACAGGGCTGTGCCCTGCAGAGGGGTCCAGGGGAGGGCAGGGTGGGCTGATGGCCCCCTCTTCCCGGCACTGAGCTAGAGCCGCCAGCCTGTTAGAGCTGCCACAGGGGCCTGTGTACCTGGGCAGCTTGATGAGCTCCCGACACCCCTTGCGTCAGAGGCAGGAGATTTGGTTTTCTCACGTCGTTGGTTCATTCTTCCCTCACTCCACAGGTGGAAGCCAGCGCAGACCCACCCTCCAGGAGGGGACGGTGCCCTGGAGGAGGGGAGAAGGGCCGCGGCTCAGGACTGCAGAGCCACCTCTTCCCCTCTAATCCCTGCAGCACCTGCCTCCTTGGAGCAGCTGGGCTGGTGTGAAGAGGATGGATCCGCCAGGCTGGAAGTCCACGCATACAGCTGGGTCCGCCTGGAGGCCCAGGCATCCTGGAGAGGACAGTGCCAGTAGCCACTGTGCACAGCCTGGTCTAAGTGGCCCGAGTCCAGAGGGCTCAGCCCTCTGGGGGCCTGAGGTTGGACGTGGGTATGGATGGAATGGGCGAGCCCCCCATGGGAGAGCCAGGTGAGAGGGACTAGCAATCACTTCTACTGAAGGGACCACCCAGTGTTGGGCTGCTCCTTCCAGTGCCTCTGGACAGTGAGTAGTGCTGGGCCTGGGGACCCTGGGCACCAGGGGGCCTTACTCTCTGGCAGTGTGTGGTAAGGTCCTTCCCGCCTGACTTGGGGGCAGAGTCCCTGTCAGGCCAGCAGCGACAGCAGTCTTGCTGTGGTTTGCCTGAGGGGCACAGTGCCCTGGGAAGAGCAGAGAAAGAGGAGTCCTGAGGACTGGGCCTCGCCCTGGCTCTTTGGCTCCCTCGATGGGTGACGTTGATACTGACCCCCTTGAACTGTGAAGCCCTTGACACACAGGAACAGCAACCTGGTCTTGCCTCTGTCTTAGGATGTTGTGAGAGGGACCTTGGCCACACCCACAAACCTCCCACCTGACAGCAGGGACCCAGGGACAGAAGGGACACAAGCAGAGTGACCAGCAGACCAGCGGCAGAGCAGGGTTCATACCAGGTCTCTGACCTCCTGGGTGGTGCTTTTTGGAAGTGTGAGGTTCTGCGAGCTCCCCCCGCCCCCCATCCACCCCACTGAGCTGATCCCTCCGTGAACATCTGGGTAAGAAGACGCCCCGTCAGCTATGGCTGGTGGCTGGTGTTGGGCTCCCCGACCCTTACTGCCCAAGCCCGATCTGCTCAGATTCAGCCACTGGGTGCCTGACTCCCTGCCAAGAGGATGCCCTGTGCCGTGTGGGACCGAGGCGGGCACTCTCTCCTGTCACCAGGGCACACGGCTGGGGCTGGATTTCCGGTGCTGAAGACGGTTTCCAAGACAGACTCAGGATGCATTTTGTTTTTTTCTTTTAATCACTAGAAGCCTCTGCTCTGTTGGGTGCTGAGCACACCATATAACTCTTCCCTGGTCACCTCTGGGCGCCTGGGCAGGGGCTTCACTTCTTCGCTTTAGCTTTCTTTCCCTTGTTCCCTTTGTTGGGCTTCTGGTGAGTGTCCTCTCGCCCCGGATTGCCGGGGAGCGGGGGGAAGGGGAGCGGGGCGTTGAGACTCATGGTCTTCCTCTGAAGCCGCAGGTCCAGGATGTCAAACGTGACCTGGATCTCGTACTGCAGCAGCTCCTGCAGGCACTTGATCTGGATGTGGATGGCCTCGCTGACCAGGCGCTCCAGAACCTGGGGGCCAGAGGCTGGTGAGCCGGGCCCCCAGGAGGCCCTTCCCAGCCCGCCCTGAGCTGAACACCTCCACGGTCCTCTCCACCCACACCGCCCTGCAGGCCACAGGATCGGCTGTGTCAACTGGCCCCCGCTCTCTCTTGGGCTCCCCTCTCCCTGCCCATTGTCACATCTCCAAGTCCTATTGGACAGAAAGGGAAACTACTCCAGGAAGTGGGCGTGTCCTCCCGTCAGCCGTGGGAAGAGGGAAACTGAGCCACCAGCTGCCATGTCACCAGGAAACCGTCTCTGTCAACTCCTGGTGCCATAGCATCCTGGAGACAGGGACATGTAACTCTTTGCTCCAGTTCCTGCCTGAGTAGCCAGCCAACAAAGGAGAGGTTATGCCCATCCAGGGGTGCAGGGGACGTTCTGGAACATTCCTTGATACATCTGAGATCTGCATTTTAGCTTAAAAACCCAGGCACACCCAGCGGCATGGGGGCTGAGGGAGGAGGACTGTGAATTCAAAGCAGCCTCAGCAAAAGTGAGATGCTAAGCAGCTCAGTGAGACCCTGTCTCTAAATAAAATACAAAATAGGGCTGTGGTCGAGTGCCCCGAGTTCATCCCCAGCACCCAAAAAAACAAACAAGCAAAACCCATGCAGAATTTTGCATTAGCCTCAAAATATCTGTCCTCGCCTCCTAGAATGAGAATACTGTTCTTCCCGTGGGTCCTGGGGACATGGGCTATAAGCTGATGCCCCATGCTCTTTCTGTGGAGCTTAGTGCTACCAGCTCAGGCCAACTGCCAGGGCACAATGTGGAGGGGCCTCGGCTCATGAGCCAGACAGGGCAGGGAGAGTGGGCAGGAGGGGCTGTCGAGTGTGTAGAGAGAGCAGGAGTGGGGACCTCACATATTCTGCAGCGAGGTCCCCTGAAGAGGACTGCAGACAGGCTGGTGCCTGGGTTCTACTCAGTCCCCATTGGATGTGTGTGTGTGTGGTACTGGGGACTGCGCTACTCTGCATGGAGCTCTAGCCCCAGCCCTTATTCTTACTTTGAGACATGGTCTCCCTAAATTGCCCAGGCTGGCCTTGAACTTGCGATCCTCCTGCCTCAGCCTCCTGGGTTGCTGGGATCACGATGGCACCACTGTGCCTGGTTCCTGTGGGATACCTTAATGCACTGAGGTTACATGGCACCTGGATGTGCTGTGTTTCTGGAGACCTAGCCTTGGATGAGTACCATCCATTCTGTCGTTTTAATTTTTCTTTAGAGATTTTCCAAATAGGTTTTTGAATTTCAAAGGAATTCTTTCCTCATCAGGTGACAATTCAGAAACCAAAACCAACTGACAAACTACGAAACTCCTTGGGGACACACAGCCCTTTCCCCTGCCCCCTCCCCCGTGCCCACAACACAGGCACACACCTACACTCGAGCACACACTCGTCCCTGTGTTCAAAGACCAGGTAACCAAGACAGTGCCAGTGCCTGTGTAGAGCTAGAGCTGGCCTCAACTCCCTCAGGCTGGTCACCATGATACGAGAGGTTGGGGAGGCGCTGGCAACGGGGGCCTGGGGTCTTTGTACCCATGGGCAGGGCAGCTGTGTCTCACATCCACCACCAGACCCTTCTGGTCCTGCCTGGCCTCACCCCAAACCGCTCCCTGAGCGGTCTCCATGCTCCTTCCTCCATTGTCCCTGGGCCTCCGTGGACGAGGGCATTAGGAAAATCTGCAGCGGCTCAGAGCCACAGATCCACGATGACAGCGTGACAGAACTTGGACTTAGGGTCGGCCAGACCCTAGGCCCACTGTAACCTCTACCCAGGTTAGCTTGGTGGCTTTGGGCAGAGTAAGTTCTCTGAGCCTCATTTGTCTCACCATCAAAATGGGGACACAGTGTCTGCCCTGCTGGGAGGTGTCATGGCACCTGCAGGCACGGCCCGCGGGACACACCGGGCTCCTACGTGCTTCCGTGCGGAAGACGAGGCCGTGTCGGAGTCCAGCCTGTGTCCCCGTGGGAAGTGAGCGCCGGCAGCGGGAGCCTCACCTCTCTCCTCAGGGTCTGGTGCGGCTCTGCGGGCGCCCCCGCGGGCACCACCTGGCCCCCGAAGGCCTTCTGCAGCATGTGCGCCTGCTCCAGGCTCAGCGTCTCCTTCAGGAGCAGCACGTTGGTGCGCTTCTGCACCTCGGCCGTCCGCAGCTCGGCCAGCTGCTGCTCGTGATGCCACACCTCCCTGTCCGTGCCCTCGGCCAGCGGGAGGGGCTGGGGCGGCGCACACACCTCCAGGTGGGCGACCGTCAGGTTGACCTCCTGGTCCTGGCCCAGGACGTACTGGTAGAGTCGGTAGTGGCGGATGAAGGTGTTGTGGAAGTAGTCGCAGAGGGCCAGCAGGTGGGCGGTGCTGAACTGCCTCTGGTAGTCTCGGAGCTTGTTCCCCAGAATCGTCACCGCCTCCGTGATGGAGCAGCCTGTGGGCACAGAGGGCCAGGGGCAGAGCGTGAGCGGCAAAATCACACTGGTGGCCCGCTCGCCTGGGCTCTGAGGCTGGGCAGCTGGCCCTCAGAACCCACATCCAGCTTTGATTCTGTCTGCCACTCGTTGTCTCTGGAGCTGTGGAGCAAGCAGCTCTCCCTTTTACCCTGGCTTCCACACACACTCACTCATACACTCATACTCACACACACTTACACACACACACTCACACTCATACACTCACACACACTTACCCACACTCACACGCGCACACACACACTCTCACGCACACTTACCCACACACACTCACACACACTTTTCTGTTTTGTTTTTGGTACTGGGGATTGAACCAGGGCGCCTAACCACTGAGCCTTATCTCCAGCCCTTTTTAAATTCTTATTCAGGGTCTTGCCGAGTTGCTCAGGGCCTCGCTAACTTGCTGAGGCTGGCTTTGACCTTGCGATCCTCTGCCTCTGCCCCGCGAGCTGCTGGGATCTCAGGTGTGCGCCACCGCCTGGCCTGGCTTCCGGGCTCGTCTTCCCCGCTGCCAGTGGCCATCTGTCCTCACCTGTTTTGCCCAGTGGCCCTGCCTTAATAGCCGAGCTTCACAGAGTTTCCTCGTGGACTCTTGAGGAGGAGGCAGGGTGCCGGAGGGGTCTGGTCTGAGGGGGGCATGCAGGGATGGCGAAGGCCCAGGCGACTGCTGCACTGGTGGCCGGGGCTCTCGGTGGGGCAAGGATCACTGACCCCATGAAAAGCCTCACCTCTGAGGGTAGTGCCTTGGCAAGCTCCGGAGAGGGAAGCACCCCTCCTGTTCCCTGCTGCTCACGGCCCTTTGGGAGTTTAAGGCAGAGGTCAGGTTGTCTGCAGCCCGTGACTGGGATTTGACAGGGTGGTGTCTAGAGCATGTGTGTGGCCTGGTGACACTCATAGAGCAGAGTCAGGGGGCAGCTGAACAGGCCCCTGGGTGTGAGCAGACATGGTTCTGACACAGATGCTGTCCCTGAAGCCCTCTGTGAACATGGCCACAGCTTTCCTGCTCCCCACTGTGTCCTCTGCAAGGTGGGAGCTGAGGCCAGGTGACCATCATGTCACTGTTTTAACGCCTTTGGCGCTCCAGGGCCATTAGAGGATGGCGGTCCAGTGTGGGTGCTGGGGGCTTGCCTCCACCCTGGGGCTGGCTCGCCTGCACAGCCCTTCCCCGGCTCCCTCAGGGAGCCCACAGCCGGGCAGGATCACTCCCGGCTCTGCAGGAGGGGTCACTGCCCCACACCCAGGTCTCCTGGAAAGTCCTCTGCTCCATTCTTGTTCACACTTGGCTCCTTCCCGAGGCCGCTGGGTGGGTGGGGCTATCTATCCATCTTCCTCCCCCAGAGGCCTGGGGCAGGGCGCTGTCTTAGTGGATGGGCACTGCTCCACTGTGGGCCTCACTGGGATGTGCTGGGGGTGTCTTGGATACTCAGGCTGCGTCTCCCACAACAGCGTAAGGAGACCTCTGTGCAGTGTGGTGATCCTGGTGCAGCATTGACGGTCCCTGGGCTGGGCCACCCTCCTCTCAGGACAAACCTGCAGGCTCAGAACTGCCCCCACTCCAGCTGAGCTCCGTCTCAGAACGGGGTCCAGGGTTGGGAGGATTGGGGCACTGTCCATGCTTGTGACATGAGGCCTTTGCCTGCTCACATGTAAAATGCAGGACAATCACATTCATGTTGCAGGCCGGTTGGAGACCAGTTGGGGCCATGGACCAAGTGCTCCGCCCGGAGCCTGCCAGAGTCAGCAGTCACCGCAGGAGAGTGTGCCTGCTCTGTGGGAAGAGTCTCTCCCAGCCCCACCAC
>NW_025999944.1:1094596-1133719 GCF_001458135.2 Marmota marmota marmota
CCCCCCTCCCTCCCTTCCTTCCATCCAAGGCTCATTTGCCAGATTTGCCAGACTGTTGCTGAGCCTATACACGGTTGCAGCCTGTCTTGGCAATGCCCTGGCAAATACCATCCCCTGCCCTCACGGTGCTCGCCCAAGAAAACAAAGCAGAAAATCACAAGGCCTGAGGCCCAGGTTGTGGCTCGGTGGTAGAGAGCTTGCCTACCCCATGCTAGGCCCTTGGTTCAATCCCAAGCACCCAGGGCTTTCTGGGGAAAGCTTGGGCTTGGGACTGCCATGGAGGGACTATCACCAGGGCCAGCGCTGGACCATGTGCCACAGGGGCCTGGTGGACATCGTGAGCCAGCAAAGCAACTCCACCGTGCGGAGTGCAGTGACGAGCAGTTCTTCATTCAGCTGACGCACACTGACTGGGGGCCTCTGTGCACAAGAGCTCTTCTTCCAGGCCCCAGGGAGTTCTAGGGAGAAGCCATACAGATAATCTAGCTCTGCACAGGGCCACGGGGGCTGGAAGGGCACAGTAGGAAAAGCAGATTATCTGGATAGTCAGGGAGGGGTCTCTGACATGGTGACAGAGGAGCCCAGATGGGCAACATCAGAGCTCTTTTCTGGGCAGAGGTGGGTAAAGGAGAGAGGGGCATTGGGGGCTGGCCCTGTCCACAGAGGCCCGCTCTCCAGAGCACCTGGCGCTGCCTCACACTGCAGTTCACCAGTGTGTGTTGCCCTGCGCCGGAAGGTGAGTCCTGAGCTCATAGCAGCTGGGTAAGGAGATTGCCCGGCACCCGGCACCTCTCCTGGACGTAGAGACTGGTTGAATGAACCTGAGCCCGCAGGCAGCCACCGCAGCATTTGCAGGTGGCTGGAGGCATGGGGGGACATCATTCTAGAAGAATTACTCAGTGAGCCCCCCATGTGCTGGGTGTGGGGCACAAGTGGACTATGGATGTGGTCATCCCCTCGGGGGCTGCTGGGTGGGAGGGGCTCCCAGGTTCATGGGCAGCAGGGACAGCGGCTGAAGGCCAGCGGGGGGCAGCGTGGCTGTGGGGGCACCCACATGGAGCTCCAGTTTCCGGGGGGCAGAGCTGGTTCTGGGGCACTGGCTGGGGACGGGAAGGCTTGGGAGTGACAGTTCGGACAGAGAGCTCGGGAGGAGCCTCTAGGCCACACCAAAGAGCCGGACTTTCCCGCAGAAGCCTCGGACATCCAAGGATGAGAGTCAGGGCTGCCCGGAGCTCGGGAACCACCGCGTCAGGATTCTGCATGCAGCTTGCTCTGGGCTGAGCCCGCGAAGGTGGAGAAGTTCACCACGTGAGCAGCTCCACTCAGAAGCCTGGAGGCTAAAGGCAGAGGCCTGGCGGGGTCCAGCGGGAAGGTGGAGGCTCTATGGCAGGGTGCAGGAATGGCCAACAGGGGGATCCCAGATGGGCACGAGGCCCTCGTTTCTGACCATCAAAGCTGGACCACAGAGAAGTATAATAGAACTCCACCAGGCGGCTCACTGGACTTCTCCGGACTCCTTGGAGCTGAACTTCCAGAGCTGCCCTGCTTATGTTCCAGAATGGCCTGGCAGCGCATGGGATGGGGTCACTGGTCCTCCAAGGGAGTGGCCGTGCCTGCCTTCTGTGCCAAGGCCAGCCCAGCGATCATGCACGGAGCCCAGCCTGGTCGAGAAGTCTGCGAGGCACATTGTGCTGCGTGCTGTAGCAGACGTGGCCAAGTGTTCCTTGGTGGCTTGTCACCCTTGCGGGTGTCCAACAACCCTACTGTGGACCTTGTCCTGAGTCCACAAGCAGGCACAGTCCCTGGCTGGATTCTCACCGCAGCCCCAAGACACTCTCTGGCCAGTGCTGCGTTTCCCATCCGAAGCTGGCTCCTGAGACCAGCGATCTGCACCCCAGTGACTCAGAGCAGAGGGATTAGGGCTCAGGGAGAAGCCTCTGGCTGAGCAGATCTGTGCCTGCACGTTGTTCTTCAATAACAGGGAGTGGCCTTCATTTGCATTGGCTGCTGAGAACTTCCTGAAGTTGTCCCCAAGCCCCTGGAGGCCAGCACCTGTGAGGAAAGCTGCAGGAGTGGAGGAGGAGAGGAATGAGGAGGGGAGCGCGGAGGAGGCGCTGCAATGGCAATGCCAGCCGCTCCCACATCGGGCCAAAGAGGCACCAGGATGCACTGGGGGTCTCTGGGGCCTCCGAGGCTGCACAGCAGGGAGTGCAGGGGTGGGCCACCGGCTAGCCAGAGGAGGGAATGGAGAGAGGGGCTGCCCCCTCTGGGTGGGCATGGGAGAGGGAGCCAGCGTCCAGACGAGCCAGTCTGGTCACCCCTGTCTTGGCTGCAAGGGGAAGAACCACAGGCCACAGCCTGGCTGGCTTAACTTTGCCCCAACCCCAGAGCCCAGAGCTGGAGCAGGAGTGTGCGAAGCAGAGGAAAGCACAAGCCTGCCAACTCTGTCCAGCCCTGTCCTCGTGCCCCTGACTGCTCTGGGTCCCTCCCCTGCTCTCACGCAGGGGCTGCTGAAGACCTTGACCAGGAGGCAGCACCGCGATGGCAGGAGACAGACGTTGTCCTCTGGGTCAGGGGCTCCCATGGCAATGTGGCCCAGCACGCCCCGGCCTCCCAGGGCCCCAGCCCCTCCCAGGGCAGCGAGGCCTGGGTAGGCATCATCGCTTCCATCTGTTCGAGAAATTGGCTCAAAAAGGCCGGGAGATTTGCCCAGGGGCATACAGCAGGTAAGTGGTAGAACCCGAATTCAAACTCCGACCATGTGGCTCCAAGTGGCTTCTTTGTAGGAGGTGGATGTGGAAAGGGCCCCTAACTCAAGGGGACATTCTGCAATAGGTATTGCATCAAAATGCATGTTTCATGGCCAGAGTCTCCAAGAAACACGGGATCCTGGGAAACTAAATGGAGTCTCAGTATGATAATGAGCTCAGCAGATCATCCAAAAGGGCTGAGCAAGCACAGCGCTCCTCAGATCCCAGGACAAATAGTCTCTCGGGACCAGGGAGCACACTGGGGGAAATACTGAGCTGGTCCAGCTCCTTTGTTCAAAGATGGGGAAACTGAGGCCCAGAGAAAGGCAGGACTTGCTCTAGCACAGGGGCCTGGACCGGCCAGCAGAGTCCTCCCTGATGCCTCTTTCAGCTTGGGGAAGGGACAGTTCTACTTCTTGTCAGTGCCCCCAGGGCCTGGGGCTTCTGGGTGGTGAGCAATGTCTCAGGAGGTGGTGGGGAGTCTCCCTAGGGGGAAGGGGTCCAGTCGAGGGAGGAGAGCTGGATCTGGGGCTGCCCTGGTGGGCTTTGTGGTGCTCGGATGACCTCTGGCCTAGGGCCAGGCAGAAGTTCCAGGTGAGAGTCCAAGAGCTCTCCACCTTTGCTGAGTCCACTCCCATAGCTCCTGCCTGTCCCAAGGTCTTCAGGTCCTGGGAGGCCCCTCACCTCCAGCTACAGAACTAGCAGTCTCCTCAGGAGCCCCTGATTTCTGGGGCTGGTGCAAAGCTCCCGGTGGAGCTGCAGGGAGAGGGAGAGGGTCACCTGGTGCAGCCTGATATCCCTCTGGGGGAGGACCAGCAACGTCCCTCCTGATGTCTCCAGGCAGCCTGATGGGTCAAGGAGTACCACGGTGACTGGCACCAACCTCACCAGCTGCCCTGGGACTGGGCATGCTGCTCTGGTCTGGTCACGCCCCCGTGTGTGGGCAGGCGACCGCACACTGTTCTCGGTCACCATTCACGGTCACACGAAGCACTGGTGATGGGCGTGGACTCAGAGCCTGGCCCTGAACAAGGCAGGATGGTGAGGCTGTGAGGGGCTGAGCCTGGGAATTCACAGGGTGCTGGTCTCCTCTGCCCTTGGCCACCTGACCACCAGCATGGCTCTGCCCTCTGGGGAGGGCGTTCTGATCTGTCCAGTGGAAGCAGTGGACTATGTGTCTGGTGGAGCTGGGTGACAGCCTGTGCGTCCAGTGCTCTACAGTGTGCCACACACAGTAGGCACTCAATAAATAACCTTGTCCTTGTCCTCTCTTCCCTAGGCCTCCACTGGTGTCCCCCACCCTGGGAGGTGATCTGGAATCCACCAGGCTCTCAGGGACAAGCCTGACCTTGGGGCCGTGAGTCCTGGAGATGGGATGGCCTCCATCTAGGTGGTCACCTGGTGGCTCTGTTGACCATATGGGAGGTGGAGTGTGGGCCAGTGTGGTGTCTTGGGAAGCTCTTTGTTCCCTGGACACAGTGACATCAGGGGGAAGGATGGCTGGGAGTTGGCTGGGCCCCCAGTTATGGGGCTGCAGGGGAGAGGAGGAGGTTGTCTTTCTGGTCAGCCTTTATTGGGGAGGGGGGTGACTTCCAAGCAACTCAGTCTGGAATGACCACTGGAGTGAGTGGTGGCAGGACAGGGCCATCAGGCAGAAGTCCAAAGAGACCAGCTTTGGTTCAAAAATAGGAAGAACGTTTGAGAAGAGAGAGCCACTCCTGAGGAATGAGATCAGAGCTGGCAGCTGTGGGTCCCAGAGCTGGAGACAGAATTCCTGAATGTGCAGTTGGGTGGGGAACGAGGACTGTGGAACCTCTTGGTCCCCTCCACTCTAAGATGCTGCAGGAATTTCCATGGGGCGGACAGTCCCCAAAGCCACCACTGAGGTACTGTCGGTGCCTCCCAGCCAAGCTCTGCCGCAGACTCCAGCTTGCTGAGGGGGCTTCTTCACCCTCACGGTCTCCCCCGAGATGAGAAGCACCAGGTAACCCCACTGAAGCAGGCCCGGCACTGAGAGAGCCAGCTGCTCCACACAATCCCCAAAACCCTCTGAGGGGGGTCCCTGAGGCTGACGGTGTGTCCAGCAGGCCAAGGAAGGAATGAGAAGAGAGGTCACACCAGAGAGCCAGAGGTCCTGTCTTGAGGGTCCCTGCACATCGCCCACACACGGGGGCGCGTCTAGCACAGGGTGCAGCTCAGCCTCTCAGCTGGCCTGGATAGTCACCCATCAGGGCCTTCCTGTCAGGAGCCGGGACCCGTCCCGCCCCATCCTGTGGGAACTCCTGGTGACCGAGGCACGTCCCTCTTTCTTCTACACCTGGCGCCTAATGCTTCTCACGCAGGGGCTCCTCCCGGGCTTTCAGGACTCACAGCCCCTTGACCAGGCCCCCGTCAAGATGGACAGTTGCTAGCCAAGGGGTGTCCTCTGCTGTCAGACAGATGTGGGCACAGCCTGTGGGCACAGCCATGGCGAGCCTCTTAACCTCCTGGGCCTCAGTGTCTCCCATTAAAAAAATTCCCATGATGCCAGGCTGTGGTAAGTGGCCACACCACGCTGGGCCACCCCAGGAGGGTGGATAGCCCCGTCAGGGGATGTCGGGGAAGGTTTCTATGGCATGGTCTTGATTTCTGGCCTCCTTATGACAGTGTCACCTGGTGAGCTGTGACCTCACTCTGTGAGTTGTGCCCCACTGAATTTATATGCTAAAGTCCCAACCCCAGGACCTCAGGGTGACTGCATTTGGAGATGGTGTCCAAAGAGAGGATTAAGGTTAAAAGAGGTCATGTGGGTGGCCTTCATCCATTATCACTGGTGTCCTCATAAGGGGAGGAGACTAGGACACAGACACCCGCAGAAGGAGGGCCAGGTGAGGGCTCGGGGAAGACACCATTCACAAGCCAAGCCGAGGGGTTCCGGAGGAGCCAGGCCTGCCGAGGCCTTAGTCTTGGACTGCGCCTCCAGAGCCGTGTGGACACAGATGTCCGATGTTGAATCACCTGGTCTGTGGGATTTCATGGTGGTGGCCTGAGCAGACAAAGGGACTCAGGGGGTATCGGAAATGATAGTTGTCCACTTGTCCCAAGAAATGCTCTCTCTAAGACCCAGCCAGTGGCCTTTGTAGAGATTCCAACAAAGAAGTTGCCTCCAAAGACCCCCGAGGGCCTCTGGTGAGGTGGTCCTGCTCCTGCTGGAGGGAGGGTCTGTCGCAGGCCGTGGCCCCTGCTCTTGGTTCTGCTGCTCCTGATGCCGGGGGCTCCTGACATGGGGAAGGGTGCTTGGGGCTTGTAGCGTAGATCCAAGGTACAACCCTCCATGTCCCAGAAGAAGAATCTCATGGGGGAGTTGGGGGTTGTTCCTCCTCCAGACCCCAGCTGTTGGGGACAGTCAGGTGGCTACCTTCTCATCCAATGGTGGCCTGGGTGACATTTCCTGAAGAATCAGGAGTGGCTGTGGGCGGAACTGCAGATACCAGGGCCATGACACACTTGGCCACCCTCCCTGTCCTCCACCAACTGGTCCTCCTAGCCCCAGGATCTGCCCACCAGGCCAGCAGGCAAGGGGCCTTCCTACTCCAGGTGTCTGGAGGGACCCGGAGAGGCCTGTGCCCAAAGCGGTGGAGGTGGTTGACTGGGCAAGGCCCTGCAGGTGAGCAGGTGGGCAGGGGCCACACCCCTCCACTGAGCGAGAACAGCTGTCCCTTTGACCCCTGTCCTGGGGCAGGGCCTCCTGAGCACCCTAAATCTCCCTCCCCTGAACCTCCTAGGTCTCGGGAAGCATGCAAACTCTGCCCTCTTCCTGGGGTTTCCTCCCCCAGGATGTCCCATGCTGGAAAAATTCTGCACCTCTGTGCCATGGCTGGTGACTTCACTCCCGGCCCCGAGGGACAGGTGGGTGTGATCTGTCCAGGGCTTCCCAAAGACTGGCAAGAGGTGCCAAGTGTAGAAGTCTATCTCTCTGGCCTCGAGTTGAGCCCTTTGCCAGGGTGGAATCAGCTTATGCTTTTGAATAAAGGGCCGCTCTCTCCCTCCCTCCACTGGGGCCCGATCAGGCAGCTCGATAAGCGGAACTGGCAGCTGTCCTGGCAGAGTCTGAATCATTGTTGTGCAAACATGACCCTCCTTAAATGCTGTCTGCCAACCTCCTTATCTGGTATGCAAACAGAGCTCAGCCATCCTCAGCCCCAGATGAGCCACAACAAAGTGGCCCTGGAGAAGCCGCCTGCCAAGAGGTGCCCAGCCACTGTGGGTGACAGCCAGAGCAGAATCGTCCTAGAGTGGCCGGGGACCCCGGGGACGCGGTCTGCGTCCACACCGTGATAGGTGGATGTGCCTGGGAGGGCGGACGGGAAGGCCTGATCTGCCGCTGTGTGAGCAGCTCCTGCCCCTCAATGCCAGGTCCCCTGACAAGGACCGTGGACAGGTCCCTCCTCTCATGCTGGGGGGCATCAAGGCCTCCCTGCGTGTGTGCCCCTGTGTGGAGCAGCTGGATTAGAGCCAGCCCTGCGGTAGCCTGGGCCTCCATTCTGCTGGCCCATACCCGACCCCATCTGCAGAGGAAGGGAAGACAAGGAATGGCAGCACTGGTCAGCAGCGGTGCTCCTTGTCCTGGACCACACACACCCGTGGTCCATCCCACCTCTGGACTGGGGAGCAGTGGTGGCTAACAGTGAGTGAGCGCTTCCTATGTGCCAGTCACCTGCTGTGGACTTCACATGTCCTGTCCTGTTTAATCCTGCCCACTGCCCTTTGGGTTGGAGCTGTTACCATCTCACTTCACAGAGGAGGAGACAGGGGCACAGAGAGGTACCCAGCGTTCCCCGGGTTAGCAGGAGCAGGTGAGGAGGTGGGATTTGAACCCAGACCTTCTGGCTGCAGGTCTGGTGCCTCGTTGCTCTGATGCTTCTAACTCCACTGAGCACACATCTCCCTGGAGCAACCCGTACAGGGCGGGCGGCCTGGCCTCCCCTTCCCCGGGCACCTCTGTCCCTGCGGGCGTCGAGGTCCTCCCTTTCATTCCTTAGTTAACCCCTGTTTTCATTCAACGCCTAGTGGACGCCATGTGCCTTGTCCGGCTCTGAGGACAGAGGGGACAAAAACGAACAGGTGCAGCCCCTCCCCTGGGGGGGATTCAAGTCTCTCTGGGTCCAGCCTTCCTTGAGGTCCAGGTGGAGGACTCTGGGGAGTTGAGTCTGAATTGAGTGGGCAGGACGTGGGTGAACAAGCTCGCGAGGGTGGGCGAGGCAGCGCAGGAGGGCCGACGTGGACGCAAGACCAGGGCACCCTGAGCACTGCGAGACATCCTGGGCGTGGGGAGGGTCCTGGTGGGGCTGGCCATGGCTGCAGGGAGCCGCTGAACCAAGAGGCACGATGAAGAGGGCCTGGGGCGGCTCTGGGTGCAGTCCTGAAAGTTGGAATCCTGAAGGCCCCCATCCCCAGCTGCAATTCCCACGCAGGAGGAGAATGAGGCTCTGCACGGGAGCGGGAAAGCTGGAGGTCCAGAGGGGATCCGCGTTCTGGGTTGCAGGCAGGGTAGTCGCTAAATTACTCAGTCGCGTCCTTGCTGCTGCTCCTCAGGCTAGCACCGAAAACTGGCCTTTGTCAGAGAAGGCAGACATCAAGGGTCTTGGTGACCTTCTAAAGCAAGGATGTGCATGACAGCTCCTCCCCAGTGCTACAAAACGCATTAGAGGCTGGACTGTTCTCGCTTGGGAATCTGCTTATGGACAGAGACAGACTTCTATTTACTACTAACAGCCTAAAACCGACTTCAGGTGCAAGAGGATCCCTTGAGCCCAGCAGCACAGGGCCCCCCTGGGCACCAGAGTGAGAACCTGTCTCAAGACAACAAAAACTAGCACGTTTGACTTTGGCAAATAGATGGCACTTTCAAAACCAATCTCACTTTTTAAAATCAAATATACAATTCATGCTCCTGTTAGATCCCCGAATTCCAGACCTTATTTGCAGGATCATGTATCACAACTGGGGAAAGCATCGCACTTTAAAAATGCTTATCTGGAGATTTGGTAGACTTGGCAGAAGAGAAGGATTTGAATGGAATCTCCACACCGTGACGACATCTGGAATCAGGTGTGATCAAGGCTTCTAAAGGTACATTTCAAGGTGTTACAATAAAGTTAGTTTTCCCATTCAGCCCAGAGCATTTGGCAGAAAATTCAGATGAGTGGATACAACAACAATAAGAGCTTGAGTTTACAAATGCGTCCTTTGTCTGCGTTGGCTTTCCTTCAACTGATGGGACTCCGGGAGCTTTGAATGAATTAAAGCTGCGTTTGCCCGAAGCAGCCAGTGACGTTACTGACGCGTTTGAAAATAATTATGTTCGAGGAGGATGAGAGGACAGGCACCAGCGTCCCTGTTTGGTCTTCAAAATGTTGGTGCCGTATTTGGGGTCTGCACGCGAGTGCAAGAGGAGTGAGTTCCATACTCCCCAAGAACACCAGGCCACAGCCCAGACCGGGGGACGGTTTCACAGGGAGGTCCACGCGGGCGGATGTGGAGTCACAGGAGAATTTCACCAAAGGTGGACCAAGTAGAAAGCAAATGTGAGCGTATTCTTCAAAGGGAGCCATGTCCTAAAAGAAAAAAAACAAAACTGCGGGTTCTGATGGGAGACTTTGAAATCTGGTCGATGATCGTGAACATCATCATCCTGCTCTTTGCCTTTCTAGCTTTTGACCTTTTAAAATTTGCATTCTTCTTTGAAACAGTTCTTTTCTCCACTGTTTTAGTTGGTCAGTGTTGGTGACTTTTACCACTTTCTATGCTGTTCATTTCATCTTTGCGTCATTTCCAATGCAGGTATAAACGTGCAAAGGCTTTTAGAGAGTCCTGATTCATCACAGGCAGGTGTTTTGTTTTGTTTTGTTTTGTTTTTTTACAAATTCGACTCCTTGAAAGTGCGTCATTCAACGAGGACTTTGTGTGTGCGTTGTGTCATTTGAAAATGTTGAGATTTCCTTAATAAAGATGTCTTTTTTTTTTCTTTTTGTGAGGTGTCATGTTTATACACTGGCTTCTGTGAAGGATGAAATGTCTCAGGGTCTCGGCTTTCCAGGAAACTGGACATGAGGTGTGACCTGACGTGGTTCTTGAGTGATCCGCCGTGGCAGTCTGCCCAGGTGCTTCACACGACCGCAGGTGTGCGCTGGTGCTCGCCATCACAGCGCATCTCCTGGCGTTTTACTTTGCACTGTTTCTTCTTGGATTTGGTTCACTGGCTGGTAGCTGTTAGACCTGTGCTACTGTCACGTGTACGCCTGAGGGGTTATACCTCGAAAACGTTGTCTATTTTCTTTTGTAAAGTGTTCTGTGAAGTGTTATGTCACTTTGTTCTGGTGGGGAGACAGAATCTTAAGTTGCTGAGGCTGGCCTCAAACCCTCAATCCTCCAGGCTCAGCCTTCTGTGCCTCTGGGGTCACAGGCGTGTGCCACAACACCCAGATCTTTCAGGTCTACATGTCTCTCTAACAAATTTCCTTGTTAAAGAAGGGGAAAAAAAGCCTTTTTGATAAATATTTTTAAGTTATTTTTTCCAGAATTTTTTCTTCAGAATTTTAGACTTTGAGGATTTTTATTTTTCAGAACTTCACCATTTGGGAGTGTGGCCCAAACCCCGCCCAACACTCCAGTCACTCTTCCAAATGCTTTATAGAAACGAACACAACAACCCCACAGTCATCCTCATTTTATAGATGCGTGATCTGAAGCACAGAGAGGTTGAGGCAATTGTCAAGGTCACACAGCTAGGAAATGATAGCATTAGGACTCCAGAAACATTCAGAGCTCATCCTGAGACTGGCATTGACTGTGGAGAAATCTCTGCTAGGGCCAGGAAGAGAATTTTCAGAGGTGATGGAGGCAATCTATCCTCTGCCTCTGGGGGTCCAGCTTATTCATGCTCTCTGAGAGTCTCTGTGCAATGCTGCTGAGGAGATTGCCACCCAGACAGCCTCCCCACCAGGAGCAGCAGGTGTCGGCCAGGAGACACTGCTCCAGAGGTGTGGGCTGGTGCAGCTCTGCACCTTGGGTGGAGAGGGATGTGTGGTGAGCAGAGCAAGAGGCTGATCCTCGCCTGCCCGACGGGCAGTGGGAGCCCCGAGCAGCTTCCAAGAGGGACCTGGTGGGACCGTGTGTCTGAAAATTCACCCTGCGGTTTGGTGAGTGGGCTGTAGAATTCAGACTTGACGCAGTGGCCACCAAGAGACGGAGGAGGACGTGGTGCCTGGTGGGATGGTGAGAGGTGGTGAGCTCAGGGGAGGACACTGGGGTAGGTGCTGGGACCCGACAGTGAGCTTAGGCTGCATCCGGACGGGGCCATGTGCATCCCACGCAGGGCACCCTGTGTGAGGGACGGTGGCATCATCAGAGACAGAGTCACCGTACGGGGAAGACAGGGAGAGGGGGTGTCATGTGGCCTGGGTCCGTGGCCGCTGCTGATCATGCCCAGAAAGCCCAAGGAGGACCTTCCAACGTCCCCTACGTGGTCAAAATCCCATTTTACGTTCTTGGGAGATAATTTCAAGATAAAACAAATTAAACATAAAAAAGTTACAAAAATACCAGTTCTTTTCCCAGTCGACTTGGGATATGTAGGCCACACGAAGCCCACCCTCCCCAGGGTCCCCACTTGGGGCCTCCTAAAGCAAGGACACACCCAACCTGACCATCAGGACAGAAGGGGAGCTCTAGCCACAGCAGGTCCCCAGCCTGAGCGGGGCCCCAGGCGCCTTGGGGCCCGGTCTCCTCAGCCGCTCTCAGGCCGGGCCTCGGTGGCCTTGGGCTGTCAGAGGCTTACTGGGAAGACCTGGGGCCATGTTCTGAATGTGGCTCCTCAGGGAGATGCAGGTGCTGGGCCCTTGCTGGCCACAACGCACGAGGAGGTGGCTTCTCACTGCTGTCCCACCGGGACACCCAGCTCTTGTGTGGCCTCTCACTGACGTTGCTGGGTCCACTTCAGCAGGGAAGTGTCTTTTGGCCTTTTCCATCTGGTCACCGGTAAGGATGTCAAGAGGGGGTTCTTAGGAATGCCCCACTTCTCACTGCCTTCTCCCTTGAGTCGGACCCTTCGGGAGATTCTTGGCCAAGTTAACTGCGGCGGAGGCAGCACAGAGGGCCATTCTGAACATGGTATTTGCTCCATAAATGAGTCTGCCTTTCAGAGCCCAAGAGGTGGACGGGTGTGACCACGTGCTCCCGGGCTCCTTCCCCATGACAGCCGTGCACAGGGCAGGGGTGGCCCAGACGCACCCCAGATGTACCTGACCACTCCATGTCAGGCCAGCAAGCTCAGACCTGAAGGGAGCCCCCACATTCCACCAGCAAGCCTGATCCCAGGAGGCTCGCTGTCCTCCAGGGCACCACGGGAAGTCCACGAGGGGCTGCAAGCAGGGGTGACACGTGACCCATTGAAGCAAAAGTGAACCGCCACAGACGCAAACCCCAGCTAGCGCAGGCCTGGTCCGCAGGGCCTCGAGCTTCACAGCTGGGCAGACACCTAGGAGCCTCCAGCCCTGGGGAGGCCTGGACAGCACGAGAGGAGCCAGTTCTAGTGGGAGGAAGGGTCTGGCTTCCCCGGGCTCTCGGGGCGGCGACCTGGGGCTCACGGGCGCCCCCAGCCCGTGTCCATACCTTTGGTTTCCTTGAGCAGCTCTTCCGTGAACTTGACCACCTGCACCACCTCCACCCACGGGAAGCCTTTGCCCACCGTGAAGATGACGCTGTCATAGATGGTGTCCAGCAGGATGCTCCTGCGCGCGTCCCTCAACTCGTCAAACGCTTCCCAGTTCAGGAGTCTCCGCAGGTGCTCCCGACCTTTAGGTTTCTGCAGGACACGGCGCAGGAGTGAGAGGCCGCGCGGCGGCTGGATACCGTGGAGGCCCACCCCCAGGCCCTCCGACCCCGGGGACAGGGAGGGAGGGTCTCCCGGGAGAATTCCGCTTTCTCTCTCCTCTCTGGGGACTTGTTCTTTGGTTTGAACTCACTTCTCCGAGATTTGACGCAGCCACCGCAGGCCCAGGTTTGCGGGCCTTCAGTGGGTCTCAAGCTCTGAATCACGGCCTTATCCCTCTTCCCTAAAACAATTTGATTTTCCCCCAAGACTACTTTCAACGGGTTTCCCTGTTGATGGGATCATGGAATGCGTACTAATGTGCAGATGACTGACAGACAGACAAGGCGTCCAGCCGTGGAACTCGGGCACTCTGGCAGAGCGGGAGGGAAAGACTGATGGGAAGCCTTGCCCCTGGTGTGCAGTGAGACCCCGCTGCTTGAGAGTTCTTTAGCCCTTCCAGAAGGTTCTTATAGGTCACCGACACATGTAGGAGATGCAAATGCCACTTAAGGGGCAGGGTAGAAAAAGGTATGGGGTGATGGTCTCCTCCCCCCTGAGAAGACCCTGGGGACACCCACCCTGCAAGGGGTGTCAGTCTCCTGGGGCCAGGATGCTCTGGCTAGGAGGATCCTGGGGACCATGACTGCTCTGATGGCACAGGGAGCCCGATCCCTGTCCTCAGTCCCAGAACCTCTTCTCCTCTACCTGACCCAGGCGGTCCAGCTGCACGTCTCCCTCAAGTCAGCTCAGGGCCCCGCTCCCCATACTTGTGGGCACAACTGCAGAGAGCCCCCAGGGTGCCGGGGCTCCTGGGGAGGCAGGAGCAGTCCCCCATTCTCTCCAGCAGGCTCTGCCACACCAGGGGCTGTCTCTGCAGGCCCCAACACTGGCCACCAGCAGGGGTAGGCCAGCCTGGAATGTGGCCGCACCCATCACAGGTGGTGTGAGAGACAGGTGGATGCCCAGGGTGTCCCCTGAAGAGACACCACCCTGAAGAGACACCGCTCTGGAGTGACCCCTGGCACACGCCCCGTTTCTGGACCCATGGGGCAAACTTTGTCTCAAAAGGCTCGCTTTCTCTTTCTTCACCTGGAATTGGAAGACTTCTTTCACTCCCTGGGGTGTTAGGAGTGCCATGGCCCTGAATCCAGTTGCCAAGAGACGGGCCGGCACTGCCGAGTCTGGAACCCGGGGCGGGTGGGGTGCAGCTTTGTTGGGTCATGAGGCGCCCGGGCTCCTGGGTGGCTTCCTCTGGCTCCTCCTCTCTGCGATGCTCTGGGTCCGCCGGTGCCTGAGCAGGGACCTCTGTCCCCTTCCCTCTTTCACCCCTCCCTCACAGGCTGTCTTCCATCAGAAGCGAGGTCCGGGCATCACCCTCCCTCACACGCATGAGGGTCCCCCTCATGCTAGTTCCAACAGGACCCAGGACTCCCCTTCCTCCCAGACCTTGAAACCCCGTCCTCCATCTTCAGGTCCCCCGGGGTCCTCCAACACCTCGTCCCTCAGGACCTGCCGACCCCACTTCTTCCCGGCAGCTGGCACCCCGTGTTTCCAGCAACATGGTTTCACTTAGGGGTGCAGAGAACAGCCCTGCAGAGGTGCCCCAAGTTCAGCACCTGAGCATCGCATGCCGGGACCCGGGGTGGGCTCCCCCTCCTGCCCGGCTTTGCCCTTTCTCCACCTGGAAGCCCCTGGCACCCCCGGGTCACCTGGGGGCAAGTCTGTCTCTCCCCCGCCTCACTGCCCATGTCCAGAGCCTCACTGAGACGTCCTTTCCTGCTCCCTCCCTAAAACGCACCTCAACCCTCACCTGCTGCCCCTGAGCCTGCGGGGTGGCTCTTAGGGAACCTCCCAGGTTCTTCTTCTCCTCCCTCAAGCCGTACCTCCAGCTCTTCTTGACTCGCCCTCCCCCCTCCCCACCCACCTCCAGGTCTGGCTGCCCTAATGGTCACTGAGTCCTTTCTCCTCTCTGCTCCCCTGCCCCCCGCCTCTGTAGTGGGGCGTAGGGATTTCTTACCAAGTCTCTGAACCTCCCCCTCCACACACAGACGCATCAAAGTGGACTGCCAGCTTCGTGCTTCGCAGCCTTCCTGGACACTCAAGGGCAAGCCCAGAGCTCCCCCGTGGCCTGAAGGCCCCCGTGGCCAGGCCCTCCTTTCCCCTCCAGCCCAGCCTGGCTGCTTTGCCCACTCGCCTCCGGCTCCCTCCAGGACTTTGCCTGCGGACATCTCTTCTGGACAGGTCTTCCCTTGCTCTGCCCAGGTGACTCTCCTGCTGCTTCACGGCTCACCTCTCCCTCAGCGACCCCTGAATCCCCAGTACACACACTCGTAGCACTCAGTTGTCACCTTGTGATCGTCCCCACCTCGTGATGATTGTTTTGAGGCCAGAGTGTAAGGTGGAGGGAGGTCTGGTTTGGTTTGCGGCTGTTCTATTCGCCACGTGCCCGCCCAGCATAGAGTAGGTGCCCTTGGCTCATCCAGTGGCTTGGCCGTGGCTCTGGTGACGTGGCTCTGGTGACGTGGCATCGGTGTGTCTGTGGAGGCTGCCTTCCCTCTAGCCTGCTCATCTTGCCAGGACGTGGACAACATCCTGCTCCCTCTGGAGCCCTGGTGCCTGCTGCAGGGACCCAGTGACTGTTTTCATGGCCAACAAGATGATGTTGACAGAGGTGACCAGTTACAGACGCAGCCGCCCTGCTCTTGCCTCACGTGGGCCGCACCCGTGTTCTTCTGCCAAACACAGGCATTCTCAAATCTTACCTGAGACTCTGTGAAAGCCACGTGGTCCCCGTTGAGCTCAGGGGAATGGACAGAGCATCTCGGCTGACCTCTTCTGAGGCCTGTTTGGTCATAAAAACGAAAACCTCCTAGAATCCCAACAACCAAAGGGCGTCTTAGTCAATGACAGTGGCAACTTTCCAGGACTGGGGATGCCTGGCGCATAATCCTTGCGCTGCTTCTGTAAGATGCGCCTAATGACCCTCGTTCCCCTCCGCGCATGAGGAGGTCGGGCGCAGAGGCATTGAGTGTCCTGCAGGGTCACAGGGTCTGTGCTGGGACCCTGGTTTACCGCTGGCCACACTCATAGCTGCACGGGGGCATTTCTACCCGGGCTCTGGCCACTGAGGCACTGGACTGGTGAGAACTAACGTCACTGTTCCCTGAAGGCTTCCTTCGGGCCACAGTGTGCCCTGTAGCCTGTGGGTTTGACCGTCCTTGGCCCAGGGCACAGCCGGCCCTGGCTTTTTCTTCTCTCTCCTTTATCAGAATCCTCATCAACCTTGCTGTTACCATCTCTCACGGGGAGCCCCTCCTGAGGCATGAGCTTGTACTCGTCTCGGGGGGACCCAGAGGCCCTCTCACCCAGGCCTTGACTGTCCAGGCAAAGGGATGAGGCCCAGAGAAGAGAAGAGGCATTGCTGTCAGAGACCAGAGTCGGAACTTGAACTCAAGCCCCTGGCCCCATGTTAGTGCCATTTCCCCTACATCCTGTCACCTGCCTGATGGTCAGGTGTACGTCAATTTGACCAGGGCATGGTGTCCGTGGTATATAATAAAAGAGTAAAGTGGGTGCTTCTGTGAAGGTGCTTTGCAGATGTGGTTGACATCTACAACCAGTTCACTGTAAGAAAGACTGACTTTGTGGGTGAGCCTCATCCAATCAGTTGAAGACCATAAGGGAAAAATGGAAGTTTCCTGAAAAAGAAGAAATAGTGCCCCAAGACTGTAGTACTCACTTCTGCCCAAGTTTCTAGACTGCTGACTTGCCCTGGACTTTTTTTTTTATCAGTCCAAATGATGGATGAACTTATGACTTAAAATAAATTTTATTCATATTTATCTATCTATCCATCCATCTACCCTTCTATTTATCTGCTTGTCTTTCTATTATCTATCATTTATCAATCATCTATCTATCCATCCATTCATCCTATTGGCCCTGTATCTCTAGAGAATGCTAATTGATACATTGTCCTAAAGGAACTTATGTAGCCACATAATTTTTGTTTTTGTATACAGATGACATATGTAAATTTAGAGAAAATACATAAAGTAATAAGATTATCTAAAAAGAATTTCTCCCTACTAAGAATGGCCAAGCACAAAACCAAACACACCGGTTAGCAGATGGGCTGGGAGATGCTGGCTCGGCTTTCTTTGGAGAGGCACTAAGGAGGCTGATGGCCCAGTGCTTGGCCCCTCTGCCTACTGATGGAACCGACGGTTTGCAGGGAGAGACATCAGTGTGCCCAGCCAACAGCTACCTTTCTCCCATCTGTTTCAGGCCCAATAAGAAACAAGCAGAAAGTTTTGCAGTGGAATATAAAGAAAGGAGTCAGCTGGAACACACACACACACACACACACACACACACACACACTTTGGCCTTTTCCCCTCCTCCTCTTGCTTCCTAGAACACAGGTACACAGGTCAAGGGCCTCAGCAAGCATCTTGGACCGTGGGAAAAGTCCATGACCTTGACCTTGACATCCTGGGACACAGAACAAATGCCAGCAGTGACTCCTTCTGGTCTTACTAAATTGCAAAAACAAATTCTTTCATGTTTAAGCCTCCATCCCTGATGCTCAGAGCCCTAACGGCTCCTAAC
The DNA here is from genome assembly GCF_001458135.2 of Marmota marmota marmota. Lineage (NCBI taxonomy): Eukaryota > Metazoa > Chordata > Mammalia > Rodentia > Sciuridae > Marmota > Marmota marmota. The sequence goes on from NW_025999944.1 coordinate 1,111,811, forward strand.
CTGTGTGGGCTGTGGCACAGGGTGGCCTGCCACAGGCAGTAGAAGCTGGTATTTGAAAGTGAGCGAATGAAGCAAGTGGCTAGAAAGATGCCATCTTGGTAGACGTTGCAGACAAGCAGCTGGTGACCTCGCCGTGTATCTGCAAACGTTTGTTCAGATGGTGTCACCTACTACTAACCCCTGCGGTGTGTTTCACATGCCAGCCGAGGCTGTAGCAATGGGGATATGGCCAGAAGAATCCAGACTGTTGGCAGCAAGGTTTGGGGTGGGAGCCGAATTCCTCCTCCATCCAGGCTGCAAGCAGAGGCGCATGGAAACTGCTTTCCTGACTCACGTGCCTCCACGGTGGGCTGTAATTTTTGTGTGCACATATTTATTTAAGATGATTTTTTTAAAACATGGCAAAACTCACAGAACATAAAATGAACCATCAGGGATGGGCACACTGTGCAGACCTCACCCCCTTTCTTCTCTAGAACCCCTCATTCCCCAGGGGACTCCTGGGCCTGCTAGGCATTGGCTCCCCACATGCCCTCCAACAAACCTGGCACCCCATCTCCGTGGTTTTGCTCTAGGGACCTCATATAAGTGGGATCCTGCAACGTGTACCCTTCTTCACTTGGTGGGCACCTTCCTGTTGTAGCACATGTCAGAATGTCCTTCCTCTTCACAGCTGACTGGTTTCCTGTCGTCCATGCTCCCCGTGTTTGGTTCATCCATTGGTTTGTAGGTGGACACGTGGGTTGCTTCCTCCTTTGGGCAACTGCACAGAAGTGCCTACAAAGAGGGGTGTACAAATGGAGTCCTGCAGGATCACAACTGCCCAACTCCGCCTGTCCCCGGAGCTGAGTGGTTGTAAGTGGTGACTTCAAAGTGGCAGCCCCAGGAGAAGTGGACCTTCTCACCAAGCAAAGGTGCTGATGTCGGCAGAGAGAGGGCTCGCTTCCAGGGAGGCTTATTACCTTAGACATCACCTCACGTCAGAACCCATCTTCTAAGTGCTGGGGGCTGGGAACTGTGTGGCCGGTAAGTAAAATAAGCAACTCTGGCCCTGAGGATGGTGTCTGGGTAAGGCCTTTGGCTCCACGTGCTACTTGCGTGAAATGGACTGGAAGCGATCAGAACCAGAGTGGGCCAGGTTCTGAGAGAACGTGTAACCACAGAAAGCCCAATCTGGCTGGCAACAGTGCAGACGATTCCCAGGCCTCCAGATGCAAAGGAACAGGAGGTGGGCTCTGGAGCCCGGGGCTGCCTAAGGAAGATCATGCCCCAAGTGTGCCTCTGAGATGCAGCAAGGGAGACGGACACTCCAAGACAGACCTTCCGGAGGGAGAGCGATGGAGGCCAAGGATGAAGGGAGACTCCAGGGCGGGGAGCGGTGCTGGCCACGGGATGCAGTCTGCTGCTGAGCCGGCACCCTCCCTATTTTTAGGTAACTATCAGGGGCCCTTGGCGGCGGGGTGGTCCCCATTATTCTCTTTTCCTTATGGGAGTTGGTTTTTTTTTTTTTTTAAACAATGATCTTCCTTTTTTTGTCATTGCATATGGGACTTGTTGGGGACAGACTCTTTGCCCTTTTGTTTTTAGAGCATTGGTCACAAGGACCAACCATGTCTAGAACTGATATAGGAGACCATCTCCCAGAGGTCCTGGACACCCCCAGTGGGAGGACCAAGTGCCAGTGAACGTGGAAGGGATTGTGTGCGTGTAGCTCAGAGGTAGACTGTGGTGGACGCTCCTAATCCTTGCCAAAAGAACCCCAATTTTGTTGTCAGCGACAAGTACATGGCTAAAAAATAAAAAACAAAACAAAACTTCAACAGTTCATGTGGCGTAATCTCTGGATGGCATCCCACTTGCCTTCAGCCCTTTCTTCCAATCAGGAATGCAAAGATGATGGCTGGAGCACTGGCAGTCAGTCCTGGGGCAAGTACATGAGAATCCCGTCCTGGCTCCTGACGACAGCCTCACTTGACTGCGTCAAGCCAGACTGACCTCTGGGCTTTCTGCCATGTGAGACAAGGAGGAAACACCCACCTGTGGGCTTAGTGGCTGAGGTTTGGTTTAGAGTTCCAGGTAGCTGCACACAATCCCTCGGTGCTGTCAGCTTGAATTTCTGAGGTCCCAGTCAGGTCACATGAGGTCAGTGAGGAGGACTCCTGATCACAGAAGCAAAGTGATTTGCCAGAACCAGGAAGTGGGGGCGTCGAGGCCTCAGGATATCTCCCCTGGTCACCCCTGTGAGCTGCACGTCCCACTTCCTGTCGGGGCCCTGAGAAAGTGACAGTCGGTCAGTCATCTTGGGAGACTTTTCCAGGGCTGGGGGAGGGTGGACAATGGGGAGGCTGGGCAGTCCGCTCACTAATGTAAGAGAAGCCCATCAAGGACAAACCGTGCTGACTCGAGGCCCTGTCCACGTCCTCGGGACGCAAACGCGGGCTTCCTGAGCTCCGGCCTGTTGGGTGGGGAGCCGCAGTTTCCTGGGAAGGACCCGGCACAAGCAGCCCTTGCTCCAGGCTGAGATGGTGCAGCCAGGCCGGGAGCGGGCAGGGAGGTGCATGGGGGATGCCATCTGTCGGAGACTCGCCCACCATGTCCCTCCCCATCTCCCAGTCCCTCAGAAATGCTACTGAGCACCAGAAGAGTGAGGAGCAGCACTGGCCCTGAGACCTCGCAGGGTCCGCGACCTGTTGCCTGCTCTGTGCCTCACGGGTTCTGCTTTGCTTCATCCCTTCGTCTGTACCTTCCCTGCCTTCTGCCCAAGGCTCTCTGCCACGTGGCATCGGGGCTGGTTGGTCAGGCCATGAGGTCCCACTGCCCCCACCTCCCAGGCCACGGCTCTCAGGTCACAGGTCTCAGGTCACAGCTGCCACCTCCCGCTTGGTCCTCCCCCACAGCACCTGTGCCACCTGCACACAGTCCTTGCTGGGGCTGTGAGGGAGGAGACACCCCTGATTAAGACAGGGACGTCCCCGAGAAGGTGGCTCTGCCCTGGGGATCCGGCAGGACCCTCTGGGGACTGGGGACTGGACAGAGAGGTGGGACCTGGTCAATGAGCTGCAGGGCAGGATGGGGCCCACTTCTGCTCCTAGGTCAGGGGGAGCAGGAGGATGAGGAGCTAAAGAACCCTGTGGTGGGGCTGGAGGTCACAGCAAAGGCTGAGAGGAGCCATAGCAGGACCCGGCCTCGAAGCTGGAAGGGATGGGGCGGTGAGCACACAGCTGGGCGCTCCCCTGGGGACGGGCTATGGCCTTTCATTTTCCATGGTTTAATGGGCCTCCCTGGTTTTGGAAAGATGGCTGTGGAGGGACACAGGAAGGGGACAAGAACCTTGTGAAAAAAATGGCCCTGTGCCAGAGGTGGACAGTATGTTCAATATCTTCAAAAATGGGCTTCTCTGGGCAGGAGAGATGATGGGGTCTTAGTTCATGTTGCGCTGCTATAACAAAATGCCACAGGATGGGGGATAATTTAAATGAAAATAAGTTTATTGGCTCACCATTCCAGAGGCTGGACATTCAAGACTAAGGGGCTAGAATTGGGTGGGGCCTTCCTGTTGCATCGTCCATGGAGGACAGGGAAAGAGGGCAAGAGATTGGACTCCAGCCTCTAGGTCTCTTCCACTCGATGGCTGCACACCTGCCTAGACCCCGCCTACCAGCACTCTTGCACTGGGAGTTAAGTTTCCAACACACACTCTTGGGGGACACATTCAAACCAGAGCCAGGGCAGTGACAGCCAGGTAGGTCACCTCGAATGCCACAGTGACTTGGGTGGGGAATGATGTGGCAGGCAGGTGGAGGTGGGAGAGGTGGGGACCCTGGAGCTCTAGAGAGGAGGGTGCATGAGAGAGGAGAGTGGGGGACCCTGGGGCCTGGGGTAGAAGGGGTCAGGGCCGAGGGCTTGGTGTCCAGAGCTGTCAGAGTCACCTTAAAATGTGCTCTCGCTGGGCTGTGCGGTGGCCCCAGCTGTCTCCCCTTACCCCCCAAAGCCACAGAGTACTTGTGCACACAGGTGATCTCAGGATAGAGAGATCAGAATTGATTTGGGGCAGAGAGAGGCAGCAGCCCAAAAGCCAGTCTGAAGGCTGGGGAATCGGCAGATTCGGGGGGACCTGTGAAGACATCAGCCCCCCAAGTACCTCCATAGAAGGGAGGGGCTGCTGAGCATCCCAGGCAGGAGGGTGGGCTGGAGACCAGGAGTGAGGCCCTGGTCTGATCTTCAGTTTACAGCAGCAGGGCACAGATGCTGTCGTGGCTGAGCCAGGAGCAGGGTGGGTTTGCAGAGGTTTGGAAGAGCGGCTTCCAGGAACAGGCGATGGATACAGGGGTGGTCCTGCATTGCCCGAGCCCTTGTGGAAAACCTAATCAAAACCGTTACTGTACAGACGCTTCTTGATTTACCCTGGACATCTGATAAACCATCCTTAGTCAAAAATATTGTCAGTTTTGATGTATTTGAAACACCTAACCGGCCCAGCATCCTAGATTAGTAGTAGCCTACTGAGGAGCGCGGGTGTCTCCCCGGGCATCCTGGGGCTAACTGGGAGCTGCGGCTGCTGCTGATGCCCAGGAGAAGATCAAAACCCTAAAGATGAGGACTATCCTGCATGCGTATCGATCTTGACCACTCTAAAGTAAAAACTGGAAAGTTGAATCATCATAAGTCAGGGACCATGAATGTTTCCCTGAGCAAGTTGGCTGCTGGGGTGAACGGGTTTCAGGGGTGAACGGGTTTCAGGGGTGAAAGTTTCTCAGCTGGTGTCTCCTGGAGGGAAGGGTGTGGCAGGCAGGGAGGTCAGTGGTTGGGGAGGAGCATCAGGGCAGAGAGTGCTTGGGGTCTGAGAGGTGAAGGGGAGATTGGAGACCCAGAATATCAGCTGGGAGAACATTGCTTGCTTTGCAGCTCCTACATCTAGAACATTTCACATGCACAACGGGGACTAGGTTAATATTTGTTGAATTTATGGAGGACAGAAGTCCCCTGGATGATAGTAATCTTGCTGCCAATGACCCTGCTGATTTCCAGTTATTGCTGGTCAGACATGAGCCACAATCCCAACGTCTGGCCACTTCTGCTGCCTTGGTACAATGGAGGTGCTCAGCTGTTATGGAGTGTTGGGGGTAGGAAGGAGAAGACGCACCATCTGGAAAGACCAGGCCCCAACAGTGTGACCTCATGGCCTATGGGCTGAGTCGAGTCTCCCAAATGCACATGTTGACACCCTAACCCTTGGGTCCAGAGAAAGTGACACAAGGTCTTTAAAGATGTTTAAGGTCAATGAGACCATTAGGCTGGAACCTCATCCAATCTGATGGGGTCCCCACAAAAAGACTACGTGAGGACAGAGACACAGAAGGAAGGCCACGTGAGTACACAGGGCAAGATGCACCTACAAGCCTGGAAGGCAGCCCTCAGGAGGAACTGGCCCTGCTGACACCCTGATCTTGGACTTGCAGCCTCCAGAATGTGAGAAAATAAGTGTCCATTGTTCAAGTCGCGCAGTTGGCGATCCTGTGTTATGGCCTCTTGATCAGACATTATCAACATGGACACTAAGGCCTCACGGGTGGGATGGGGTGAGACACACAATTCAAGGCAGGTCCCTCCCACCAAAGAAAGGGGAAGGACACTGGTCCCAGGGCAGAGCAGGGCCTCTTGAGAGGTTAGACCCTATTTACTTGTTTTTTAAAGTTTCCAGTCTGTCATAACTCAGTTCTTAAAAGAATACAATAAAATAAATGTAACATGTTAGACATAAAATATGGTCAGAGTGTCCTCACCCTTGGATATCAACTCAAGGTCAAATCACTGTGTCTAAATGCCTCCTCTCAATATCTGTTCTTGTCCCATCTTGTGCAGGTGACAGACTTCACTCCACTTCAGCTAGTGGCACTTATTCTATAGCACTGTTCTATAGCACTTGGTCACACATGTAGCTAGCTGTGTCCTGGGAGATCCAAGGGGCTGTCAATCATGCCTCCAGTGACAGTGCCCTGAGATGTAGCTGCTGGTGGCCTGGTGCAGCTGAGAGGCCCTTCTCTGCATTAGCAGAAGGGATGTGAGTGTCCTTGTCTCCTAGAAGTAGAGAGGGGACGGGGAAGAGAATCAAGACGGTAAGGAGAAGACAACGCTTCTTCACCCAAACACCGCAGCCCCTTAATCTGAGGCCGGGTAGGTGGCGGGTGTCCTGTGGGAGGCTGCAGAGCTCCAGAGGGGCTCGCCACCTTGCTTACCATGGCGTTGAGTAAAGGCGACTGAGGAAGCTAAACTGTAGCAGGATGCGTGCAGCTTCGCTTCAGGAGAGTGGCTGTTCCTTGGTGGAGGAATCCTTTTAGCTGCAGATGGACTGGTCGTGATCCTGGGCAGAGGTCTGTGAGATGGACTTGGGGAGAGGACCACCGACGGGGAAGGGCTGGCGGACCCACAGAGGAGACCCGGGGTCTGAAGTAACCCAAGCCCACAGGAGTGGGTGAATTCTCCAGAAGCTCCCAATCTGTGAAGTGGAAAGAGGACGGTGACTGGCTGGAGGTGTCCAGGGGGGACACGGCTGGGTGGAAAGCCAGGTTGACCCGGGAGGCTGGGGAGGGACTCCCAGCAGGTGGCTGAGGCGGGCTGAGGGCAGAGAATGGACGCGATGGGAGTTGGAAGGGAGTCAGAGGGACGGAGATCTTGGACTGAGTCTCTTAATCTGAGCATGTCCAGGTGGCCAGACCTGGACGTGGACAGGTGAGTCACTGGGGTGGGGCAAGGTGAAGGGCATTGAGGAGGGGGGATTTGCAGCCAGGGTGTGGGCTGGGCCTCACTCAGATGTGGAGGTCTCAAGGCAAGGTGGCAGTACTAAAGGGGACAGGGAGATTGATTGTCAGGCGCCATACTCCACCTGTGAAGGGGCAGAGTGCAGGAGACCAGGGGACCGCAGCAGCAGGGAACAGCAGGCGGCAGAGCCCAGTGGTGTGCCCTTCACAGGCAGGGGACCGTGCCCAGGGGATGAAGGGGGGTCTGCCAGTGGCAGGTTACAGGGAGATAGCCCATGCTGGGAAGGCCTGGGGTGACGCAGAGACCCCCCAGGGCTGCAGAGAGCCAGGTCCGGCTGGGAAGCAGAGGGTCCTCTGTGGAAGGCTGGCAATGAAGAGGAGCGCTCTGAAGACCAGACGGTCCCAGGGCTCTGCAGACATGGGGTGTAGGAAAGGAAGGGCAGCAGGCAGTGCACCCGTGATGGGAGGGGCTGCCTGGAGGGTCGCACTCCTTCTGTGCTGGGAAGGACAGGCAAGGGACAAGCCCAGGAGGAATGGCCTGCGGAGCTGTCCAGCTGTGGTCGCAGGCAGTGACGAAGCCGGCTATGGTGTCTGCCCTGACTGTACATGCTGTGTGGCTAGGAGCTAGCTGTGACCCCCAACACACACACACACACACACACACACACACACACACACCGCCAGCCTCCATAGGACGTTGTCCCCTCTCCCCTGCAGCCTCCTATGGCTCCAGACCAGTGGCCTGCAGCTGCCTCTCCACCCCTTCTGCAGCTCTTCCGCCCTTTCTTGTCTCCTGGGACAGCTCTCCTGCGCCTCCTGGGCTCCCTCCCTGTCACAGCCCAGCCTCTTCCCTGTGGCGTTTCAGCCCCCTGGGGCTGGGTCCCTCTGCAGGCTTGTAAGTGCTGACACCTGCCTCCCCACTCCCCGCCCCCATTCCCTTTGGACACCTCAATCTCTTCCTCCTTTTGTGACTTGGGTCTATGCTGCCATCACGGTGGCAAGATATGGAGGCTGCTGTCCACTGCTCATCTCCAAAGTATAGCTCCCATGTACCCGCCCAGCGACCTTGCAAAAACTAGTCACCTTTCCCATGACTCAGTTTCCCTGCATGCAGAGTGGATGGCAATGACACTGGCCTCCTGGGTTTGTGGCACTTACTATGCTAAGCTGCACGCGGTGGCAGACCATGACTGCCAGATGACAGCAGAAAGCCGCTCTCCTTTGGAACCCTCATGGAACCCTCGTGGAACCCTTGTGGAACCCTCATGGAACCCTTGTGGAACCCCTGTGGCACCCTCGTGGCCTGCTGTGGCTTCATTCCGAGAGTGCTTATAAGTCCTCATCGGACCAGTCCAGGAAACGTGTTCCAGCTGGGGTGAGTTCGCGGTCTAGCTGCTGGCTGTGTTGACGGCCTTTCTTTACGTCACATTTGTCATGTGCTCCTAAAGTTTGTGTGGGGGGAGTATTTTTGTTCATTTTGCCCCCCTTTCCCTGTGACCCTGCCTGTGTGGCGGCTTACTGGTTGTCCCATGTGATTCCCTAGGTTCCAATCCGACCCGAGTCTCTCAACGACAGGGCTGGAGTTCTTGTTCTGCAAAGATACTGGGGGTATCCCTGTCACAGCCACACAGCTGGGTCTCTGGCCTCTCCCGTCTCCACTAGTAGGCCAATGGCGTCTTATTAATGGGGGCTTCTCAACCTCGGCATGACTGATGCTCAGGGCAGGTGGTTCTTTGTCATGGAGGCTGTCCCGGGCACTGGAGGGTGCACTGGGTGCCTCTGGCAGCCTCTCTCCCGTGTGACAACCCAAATGCCTCCAACCCTTGCCACACATTCTCAAGGGACAATCCCTGCACCAGCTGCTGAGATCCATTGTCCCAAAGCCACACCCTCAACCAGGGGTGGACACTGCCTTTCACAGCTCCTGTTTCTGAGAGGCCAAGGCACCCAGGTGGCCCTCGGGTTTGGCTTTCCGGTTGGCTGTTTGTCCTCTAGTCTATGGGGATGTTTCGCGGGGGGGTGAGCTTGGCTCTGCCTTCTGGATTTTCTTCATTTGTTTCATCTCCTATGGTGATGGGCCCGGAGCACATTCACACACCAACCTGCTGCTTCACTGGATGGCAATGTCCCTCCCTTCTGCCCTCCCAGAGCGGGGTCCTCCTTCCAGCTGTGACAGTCCTTTAGCTTTAGCGCTTTTGCACCACCTTCCGTCAGTAACCCTGCCTTGGCGGGTTCTGTGGGCCGCTCAGTGGCTGGCTGGACGGGTATTTCACTGTGACTGGCTGTCTCCCGCCTGGACTTTGATCTTAGCTCCTCGGGGTTTCTTTGCATCCTGGGGGACAGCTGGAGTGAAGCAGGTGTTTTGGAAACGAGGAGTCCTGGTCTCTGTTGATTGATACCAAGACCCCTGAGTCTCAGGACAGCGCGTTCCCCTGCCTTTTTAGAGCTTCAGGTAACTCCAGCAGGTTCTCTCTGGGACAAAGTCTCCTGAGCACATGGTCATCTTAGAGGTAGGGCAGCCCAGGGTGCTGACCATCTGGGATGGCCAGGTTTACTCCTGTTGTCCTGTGGTCCTTGACAATGTCCCCATTCATTCTCCAAAGTGCCCTGCTTTGATTGATAAAACGTGGTCACCCCATGTGGAGATGCCAAGCCCCTCCCCTTATTCATAGACGTGCAGGTTGAAATCACGTTTTCCTAACATTTGCAAAATGTTTCTCCATATTCCCATGAAGACTCAGCGAAAGGTCTTGCTACCCGTGTGTGCTCATGGATACCTTCAGTGGAATGGGGACTTATTAAAGACCAGTAGTCTTTGCATACTTTGCCGTGTTAATAGACGTGAAGCCACCACATACTGTCTGAAAGTTCTTTGTGCTGCTCCTATTCTGTGCTTTGCATGAGAAATCTGGACTTTACCCGTAAGATTTGATTATGTCTGTCTGTTGTAACTTATGAAAATCACCAGGGGCTGGGGATGTACTTCAATGATGCAGCCCTTGACCTGTACGCACAAAGCCCTGGGCTCAATCCCCAGTACCGCAAAATAAATAAATAAACAAAACTAAAAAGTTTTTTTTTTTTTTTTTTAGTTAAACAAACCACTTGGGTGGGCAAGGCCAGCTTTCACATTGAGTGAGCTCCACGCCCCTGGGCACTGGGACTGATCTGCTGTGTGCTGGCTGGAAGCAAGCCACACGGATTCCATGGCAGAATCCATCAGCTTGATGCTGGGCGCACACAGCCAGCTTTCTGCCTCTCGATGCAATGCACCCTCCGTTGCAAGAGTGTCCACAGGTGGCTCTTTCATCTGATTAGGTCCCGTGAGGACACTGCCTGGCTGGAGGTCACAGTTCACCCTCCTCCTCCAGGCAACTTTGCACCTAAACACAGATGTGAAAACAAAAGGTGTATACTGCCTTCAGAGGGAGTGGATCTGATCATTCCAGGCTTCCATAGTTCCCTAGAAAAACTAAAACCAAAATGATGGATTTAGTCTAATATGAGCTGGGAGAACCCTGCGGTGGAGCCGGTTATTCACCCCTGGAGAGGAAGGGTCCCTCGACTGCTTTCCGTCCACCATTCTTTTCAGCCTCCAAGTACCTAAGTCCCGTCTGATGTTGCAGCTTCCTGATTTCTTCAGGGTGAAGGTAGTCAGGTCACTTTTCCTGGCGTCCCCCACTCAGGACTCAGGTTCCTGCCCAGTGTGCAGGTGTGATGGGTGACCCCCAGCTGGCTGGAACGGAGCCATGCTGTGCTGGATGGTCTTGATGCCTGTACCCTTGGGCAGAGCAGCGGAGCAATCTGTGTAACCCCACAAAGCCAATTACTCTCTCTGCAGATGGCCTCCCCACTAATCCTCTTGGGCTTGCCATAATCCAGCTCTCTTCTGGGGAGCTGCCGGGGTGGTGGTTCTTGATACAAGTGGCCATCTGCTGAGCAGAGGAGGTGGGTGCTGGGGCTGTGGGCTCTGGAGCCAAGCAGAGCCAACTTGAGGCCTGTCTGGAGGAGAGCGGCCAGCCCTGCCGCCCAGGGGCTCACACCAGCTGCAGCGAGAGGCAGAGTCCCGCACGCCTGACCTTCCTCCACTGGACGTCTGCTGCACCATGTCCAGGTGCTCCCTGGAGGATGGTGAGTTGGCAGCTGCCATGACCGGCAGGGTCAGCCACAGAGGGGCAGGGAGTCGTGCTCTGGGAAGTCCCAGAGCCAGGGAGGCGTTTCTTGGGCAGGATGCTGGCAACGGTGCCAGGTTGGGCCTCTTCCCCAGCCTGCCAGGCCCTGGGAGCAGAGCGTGTCTCAACACAGCCTGCAGAGCCTCGGGTCCCTGCTCGTTGATTTATGGGGTGTTAGCATCGCAGCCTGTCTGCTCTCCCACCTGGACCTGCAGGGAGAACAATGCAGTCACCAGAGCCAGGGAGGGAGGAATCCCTCCTGAGGACCCTCCTGAGGTCACCAGAGTGGTGGGAACTGCCAGGCAAGGGTGGCTTCCAGAGAGGGAGCCTGGTTTGCTTCTCAGAGGACCCAGACATCAGGCAGAAGTCCCTGGAGAACAAGGGTGAATGAAGAGAGGGCACAAAAGCAGGGCTGGGGTCCCTGTGGGGCCTCGTGAATTTCTCCACTGGCTTCAAGATTCTCATCTCTGCAAAACAAACCGAGGCGCTGGGAGATTAAGTAGTGGGAGGCTTGCAGCGGCGGGCCGGGTCTGCTCCTTTGGTGGTTGTGATGCTCCCAGGGGGCCCAGCTTCTCTGGTGGTCTGCAGACGGTCACGCGGCCATACGGTTCCCCTGTCCCTGTGCCTCTGCTCTGTACTGTCTCCAGGGGCCACACCCAATGCCACCTCACCCTCCGCTGGAGGATCCCTCTGCAGAGGAGGAAGTCCCCACCCTCCCTGGCTTCTGCACAGTGACAAGGAAGGGGTGAAGGCCACTGTGTCCTGGTGGTGCCACCTCAGAGGGAGGAGGCCCTGGGCGGGCATCAGTCCCTGCCTGCCCCGCCTTCCGAAAGGTGCGCGGCCTAGAAATGCCTCTCACAGAGACAGCAGGAGCATCCCTCAGGGGAGTGTGACTCTTTATTTACTCTCTTAGTTACAGAGACATCTTCTAGAAATCCTCTTACGAGCCTTGTGACCTCAGATGGGCCCCTTTTCTTCTTCTAGGGGGAAGGAGATGAGCTTGGGGCTTCAGTTTCTGTGTGTGTGTTTGTGGTGGGCACGCACGTGTGTGTGGATAAGTGTTTGTTAAGGTGGGCTGTGTGTGTGCTAGTGTGTGTTGGTGTGCTTGTGTGTGGCGCAGGTTGAAGGGGAGCCAGTGTGGGGGAGACCCGCAGCCAGCTGTTTGCACCAGGACCCTCATGCTGGCTGGCATGGTGGCCCTCTGCTCTCTGGCCCTGGGCTCCCAGGTGGAGATGGAGGGGCTGGAAGGCAGGAGGCCTTGGTTCCCCAGCCCCACGGCCCATGCACGCGGGGTTCAGCGGCCTTCTGAGCTCCAAGTTAGAGAGCCCAGTCCTTCCAGCCTCCCTGTAAGACACAGTTTCCAATCCTTTAATCATCTTGGTTGTTTTCCTCTGAACTCCCTCCAAGAGACCTGTGTCACTGGATAAGTATGTCGTATAAATTAGCCCGTAAATCAGTCTGTCAACAGTAGCTCTTGAGCAAGCGCTCCGTGTCCTGCTGAGGTACGGGAGTGACACCACGCAACCCCACAGACGAAAAGGGGGGTCTCAGCCTGCCTCAGACCTAGGGTTCATTTGTCCAGCAGTGGCCTCAGGCTCTGGGGACACATGGGAGGTCATTATTTCTTTTTCTTTTTTTTTTTTTTTAGTCCTGGGGATTGAACTCAGGGCACTTAACCCCTGAGCCACACCCCAGCCCTTTTTTGCATTTTATTTAGAGACAGGGTCTCACGGACTTGCTTAGGGCTGGCTAAGTTGCTGAGGCTGGCCCTCCTGGGCCATCATTATTCTCAAAAGATCAGGCTCCCCAACATTCGCGTGTGAAAACCCTGCGTTAGGCCCTTCCCTGCCCAGGCTCTGTTGGCACTGTCAGGGTGACGACAACGAGTGCAAAGTAGTCCCTGGACAGCAGGTGAGGGGCAGGTGCACAAGGAGGAGGCTAGGGGCAGGTGTGAGAGGAGGACAAAGGGTCCTGGCAGAAGCCGGCTGCAGAGGGGCACTGGTGTTAGGATGACATGACTTTTCCTGACACAGTGTGACCAACAATACAGCCAAGCAGCCGAAGAACTGAGAATGGAGAGAAAACCAGACCTTATTTGAAGAGTGATTTCACCCTCACTAGCTGCATGGGCCCTGGGCGACTCGCCTGATCTGTCTGAGCACCGGGTTCTTTATATCCCTGGGGGACAGTGCCCTCCAGGGAGGAGTGCCTAGGCTGAGATGAGGTCCCGCACGGTGTGTCTGTGCACAGCAGGTGTCCCATGGGCACCCTCCCCTCCTGGAGACCCTCTGCGGACCAGTTTCTGAGCTGCCCGGCTCTCTGGGTGCCGTGTGCATTGGCTCCACCACGCAGGCTGGGTGTGAGTCCCATAGGTCTGGCCTGACGTGTGCAACAGGACTGTCCTTGCCGTGGACCCTCAAGTAATGTCCTTCACCTTGGAAGGACAGTGTGCCATGTATACTGTGTCCTGTGCTTCGTGACTCTGTCCTGGGCAGCAGGGTGGTCAAGCTTTATGGCTGGCTGCACAGGACCCTTGAGCACAGCACCAGTTTGCTGACTGGGAAGAGCACTGGATCCCTGGCCGAGACCTCTGGCTGGCCTGTGGCTGACCTGTGGCCGACACAAGCTGAAAGGCAGTGAGGGTCCGAAGCCCCACACTTGAACTTGGGCAGCCGCGAGCCCTGGAGTTCTAGGAACAGGCAGATGCTCTGGGCTCCTCTCTCGGAGCTCCTGGTTCGGAGGGAATGGGCCACTGATGGTTTGCCTTTCCGAGGAGCCCCCAGGGGACGCTGGGGCTGTGGGCCCAAGGTCCAGAGCCTGCTGAGAACCCAAGAGGAGGAGCGGCCCTGGAGTTTAGAGGAACTCAGCCCCGTGAGCCCACCTCCTGGGCCTGTTCTTTATTTATAAACCTTTACCTTATAGACTAGACTATTATCTAAAGGTAATAATTAGATGAATTATTTTATAGCACTTTGTAAACTATAAAATACAATATAACTATTAATAGCTTAATGTTCCCCTTCAGCTTTAACGCTCCTATAAAGTGAGGATAATAATGGTAATTTATATAAAGATGAGGTGAGATGATCTACATAAAAGCACATTGTGAAATATAAAGAACTACAGAGACTTGTTCTTAGACCCTCCCCAGCCTCAAGGTCCTCGTCTACAATTCGAGGGGTGCTCAGTGGCCCATTCTGTGTGCCAACCTTGGTCACGGGACCGCTTGCTGTCGTAGGTGTGAATAATGCACGTTTGTGTGTCCTCTTGGCCTCTTTGGTCAAAGCTACATTTTGAGCTACTGTTACCAACTAGGATGCTTCCAACTGCAAGAAAAAGACCACCTAGCTAAGAGGGCTTTAAGAATATGGGGTCTCTTGTCCCATCCAACAAGTCCAGAGGCAGGGTAGTTTGGGGTTGATTAATTCCCTGTACAAGTAAAGACTGGAATTCTCTTGGCTTTCTCCTCATGGTCACGTGCTAGCTGCAGATGAGTCTGTAACTGTGTCCATTTTGTTGGATGAAAAAACTTTCTCAGACTCTTCTCATGGCCCAGCGTTGTATCACACACCCCACAGCAAAGGAAACAGAATTGCTTCATTGGCTTAGGCCGGTCCATTTCCAACCCCAGTGCCTGAGAGGCCCCAGAAGCACAGGGCCTCCCAGGCAGACTTCTATCCACAAGTGAGGACTGGTGCACAATGGCTGGACAGAGGTGACCAACAGGATCTGCCGTGCTCCACAACCTCTCCAGTGGGAACTCTGTCCCTGGTGCTTTGCCCGCAAGCCACCAGCCCCACACACCAGAGGCCCTGCTGGCGCTGGAAGTGCAGCCAGAGAGGACCCAGCAAGACAAAGAGGATGCTGCATTCCTGGGGGCCAGGGCCAAGAGTCCACAGCAAACCAACCTCCTACCTCTGGGATGGCCCAGAGGCCGTGGGTCAGGTGATATCCTGGCCTGCTGGACGTGGCTGGCCACAGGTTTTTCAGGCCAGCCCTGGACCCTGAGGATCCACAGGGAGTGGCACTATGCTGCCCTGTCCTGGTTTCCTCCTGAGTCTAGCGCAGTCCTGGTACCTGCTGGAGGCTCCGCCCGACAGAGACTCAAGGGTCCTGAGCAGAGCAGCACGTGGCGGGTGTTTGGATGGCATTCTTCCTCCTCCATGGGGGCTTGTGCGGCCAGCAGAGGGCTGAGTCCCAGCGTTTCCTAAGGAGAATCCAGCGAGATTTTCCCTCTCGCCTGGGTTCAGGCATGGCCAGGCAGCCCTGAAAGGATGGAGGGCTGGGCAAGGGGCCACAGCCCTCAGTGCCCCTGCCCTGCCTGCCTGGGGGTGCAGGTCCCTGGACCTGAAGCCCCCGCCCCTGCCTGTGAAGTGGGGAAGGGGTGAGGTTGGGCCCTGGGTGTGTGCAGGACCCAGGCAGCTGCGCTCTGGGAAGGTAGAGCCGTGTCTGCCTCCCCGTGTGTGATGCCTGTCGGGGTCCAGCAAAAGCCATTCTCCCAGTGAGTTCCCAGCTGGCCTCACGGTCAGCACAAGAGCCAGAGAACGGCAAAGCCATGCGGATCTACTTGCTCTTCTAATTTGAAGCTCCCATTTTACTGGCAAACATGTGGAAGCCACTTGAAAGGGGACAGGAAGCTAAGGCCTGGGAGGGGGAGTGTTCCCCCACCAGGGCCTGGGGGGAGGGGAGTGTTCCCCGACCTGTCCTGTTGTTCTTGTGATGTTTGCTATAAAAGCTTGGAAACCGTACAGGAGAGGGTTGCTGGGGCTGCTGGGTTCAGAGATGTGGCTCTCAAGCCTGTACGTGGGGGACCCGCCTGTAGCACAGTGCGCTCCAGAGAAGATTGGGAGTCCGCATGGGAACCGCGGTCATCAAAAACCAGAAAACAGGATCAAACAGTCATGCTCAAGCTGGGAGCACGCTTACAATCACAGCCAGTCAGGAAGCTGAGGCAGAAGGATTGCGAGTTCAAAGCCAGCCTCAGCAATTTAGTAAGGTTCCAAATAACTTAGCAAGACTGTCTTAAAGTGAAAGTCTAGGGCTGTGGCAGAGTGAGTCCTTAAGTGCCCCTGGTACAAAAGAAAAAAAAAAAAGCAACGCTCAAACTGGTTTTCAAAGTGAAAAGTTCTCAGGGAATAAAATATGCCCATATTTGCCCATATTTCTTGTTTTTGGTGCTTAAAAAGTAAAGATTTAGCAATGTAGCTTGATTAATATTTACATTACTGTGATCTAATATAATTTTAAAAGAAGCTTCATGTTCTCTTCCATGAAGAATTTCTGAGGGCCAAAATAGCTTAAAAGAACACGTTTTCTACTATTTTAGGTCAGTCGGCATTCTTTCCTTTTAATTCTAATTTGTTACATATGACAGCAGAATGCACTATGTTCGTATCACACATATAGAGCACAATTTTTCATATCTCTGGTTGTATACAAAGTGTATTCACACCACACGTGTCTTCACACACGTATTTAGGGTAATGATATCCATCTCATTCCACTGCCTTTCCTGCCCCCATTCCCCCCCCCGCCCGCTTCTCCTCCCATCCTTCTGACCTATCTAGAGGTCATCTAATCCTCCTATGCTCACCCTCCCAACCCCACTATGAATCAGCCTCCTTATATCAGAGAAAATATTCAGCATTAAGTGTTTTGTGATTGGCTAACTTCACTTAGCATTATATTCTCCAACTCCATCTATTTACCTGCAAATGCCATGATTTTATTCTCTTTTATTGCTGAGTAATACTCCATTGTGTATATATGCCACATTGCTGTGTTATCAGAAATAACTCAATCCTATTTCTACTACCAGTAATCAAAGTGTGATCCTTTGAAATTTGCATAATCTCTGATTATCACTTTGTGCATTTTGGAAAACAAGATTAATTCCTAACTTTCAGGTTATTAATAGAAAAGGAAGGCCTTGAAAAAGGTATATTTGTATCATTGTCTCTTTGTCTCAAATGAGTTATACAGTCTTGCCTTAAGGTATAAAGGAAATATAATTTGCAAATTGCCTAAAATAAAACAGCTATAGATATTATATTTATTTTAATAGTGATTTGATTTTTAAAGGATTTTTTATTACTAAAACTGAGACTCAGAACTGACTTCCTACATTGATTTACCTACAAATTGAAGATCTTAATTTGATTTCTTGTTACTTAAAAAGAATTGGTAATGTGATAAGAGATGTCACGAGAAAGGGAGGCTCACTCTAAAGGCTTACTCAGACAATACTCATTTAATGTGACCTGTTGGCCCATGCTTCTCTCTGGTGGAATCACCTGAAATGTTACTCTTTCCCGTAATCCATAGAAAAGGACAAGCACGTTGAGAGGCAGCATAAGAGGCGGTATGCAAAACAGTATTCCCATCAGAACTTCTTTATTTTCTCTTGAAACATACTGCAACTGAATGAATATGTTCAAAATGAAACAACCATATAAATTCTAATTTTAAAGTATTATTTGGCAATATTCTAAGTAATTAAAAAATTAAGGGGAAAAAAAAACAGAAAACAGCAAATGTTCCCAAGGATGTGGAGAAATTGGAACCCTGTGCACTGTGGTTGGGCATGTGAAATGGCAGGGCCCTGAAAGAAAGAGAGAGAGAGAGAGAGAGAGAGAGAGAGAGAGAGAGAGAAGGAAGGAAGGAAGGAAGGAAGGAAGGAAAGAAAAGAAAAGGAAAGAAAAGAAAAGAAAAGAAAGAAGGAAAGAAAGAGAGAAAGAACCCCAGAATCGCCGCGCGACACGGCAAGTCCCTCTGGTGTGGAACTGGAACAGAACCATGGATAGACGATTGCACTGCCATGTCCACAGCAGCGCTATCCACATAGCTGAAGGCAGAAGCAGCCCAAGTGTCCATCGGGGCTGAATGGACGGACACACAGCAGTGCATCATCCCCCGGAGCACCATTCAGCCTCGGGAAGGAGGAAACCCTGACCCGGAACCCTGGAGACAGAAACAAGCCAGCCACGAAGGACAGGTCCCTAAGACCCCGTCACAGGAGGCTCCTAGAGCAGTCACTTTCACGGAGACAGAGGCAGAACGGGGCTGGGGTGGGGACCGGGAGTGAGGGCTGAGTGGGGCAGAGCTGCAGCTGGGGACGTTGAAGAAGCCCCGGAGGTGGCTCTGGGTTTGCCTCACAGTGACGCAGGCGCTAAGTGCCACCGATCTGCACACTTTATAATGGCTCCAGTGGGGAATCTGTGAGGTGTGCACAGTGTAAAAACAGCGGGCAGCGACGATAGTCGGAGGATCTCACGGGAAGCCACTCGAGGCCAGAGGGCCGAGGATTACCAGGTGTCCTTGTCACCAAGGAGCAGGATGGCTCAGGGAGGACCCAGAATGCCATGGAGTCCCCATGAACACTTGGCCAATTTCACAGGGAACTGAGGCAGGACAGTCTTCACTGCTGTCCCACTTGACTGGGCCCCCTGTGGACCTGCCCTTGGATGTGCATGGCCTCACAGGCTCCATGGCCGGGCTGGGACTGTGTTCTACAGGAGCAGTCCCCAGGAGGCTGAGGGGTGTCACTTGAGCAGATGGGTACAAGTGTCTAAGCGCAGGGCGCCCAGCAGGCCTTCCATACTCGTCTTATTTAATGGTGACTGTACTGTCCCTAGCACCTGGAGGAAAGCAGGATTATGCTTGTTTTGTAGGGAGGTCACTTGCCTGAAGTCACATGGCTAGCAGTGGCTGAGCCGGTTCAGGACCACCCCTCCTGTCTCTGAGTCTCTGTGCTGTCCATGTGCTGTCTAAATGCCACTTTAGGTTGGATCACCTTTGATGTGGGCAAGAGAGGCCCTGCCTGGGACCCTAGACTCTCACAGGACTGGCTCTGGTACTCGGCTGTCTACACATTTTCTTAGGGGACTGGGAATACAGAGGGTCAAGGGGATGTGCCTTGCTGCCTATCTGGAGCTGAATTCCCTGGAAGCTTCTAGAGCAGCCAGAAGCTGAACCAAGGGTAGCCATGCTCTGGAAGCTGCAGAAGGCGGGGGTCTCCTGATGGCCACGGGCTCTTAGGATGGCAGGCTGCTTGGAGACACCTGTCCAGCCTTCTCCCTGGAGATGTGGCCCAGGGAGCTTGGACCAAGCTGGGCAGAGGGCTAGGGAGCAGAGAGCAGGCTTCCCAGGAGGTAGACCCTGGCCAGGTGCTCTCAGGACCCAGCACGGCCTTCCCCACACCCCAAAGCACTCTAGGAAGCAGGCCCCCTTCTCCAGTCTCCCCTCCCGCCCCTGGCTGGATCTCCTGTGTGCTACAGGCTGCACCCGGTTTTATTGCTCTCGTCTTGCAGATCAGTTTCCTGTAACGTTCTCGTGGCTTCCACTCTCTGAGTTTCCATGAGCTATCATCACCTACCTGGGACTGGATGCCTTAGCACCCACCACCAGCAGCCAGGTGCAAGGAGCCAGCAGGGCCCGCACGGAAGGGCTGTTCTCCAGAGCCCACACCAGGCCTCTAGCTGCGCCACCAGGACCTTCTCCTTTTCGTGCAGCTTGGCTTTCGTCCTGTAGGTAGGCAGCACCCCCTCCCAACCTCTGCCAGCCTCCCCCTCCCCGTGACAGACACCCGGGAAGACACACCCTACTCCCTCTCCTTTTCCTTCTCTTCCTCCTACTCTCCCTCCTTCCTTTCCTCCTCTTCCTCCTGCATCTCCTCCCCACCCCCTCCATTTTTTTTCCAAGACACCATCTTCTGTGTGTTCTCCTTCTTCTGAGGCTACATCTAACATCACTGGCCTCAAGTATCTAGTGGCTCATGACGGATTGGCCACCCTGTGGCAGAAGGTGATCAGCTGAGGAGAAGACCCGGCGTCTAGCACCTGCAGTGTACCGGGCACTTTCAGATACAGACTCTCACTGTAGGACTCGACATCACTCTCTCTCAGACCAGGAGACTGAAATTCACCCCAAATTGCAAAACTAAGAAGAGGGACAGAACTGAAATCTGTGCTGGCCCACGTGACTCTACGCTTCACTGTGCATGGTTTGAAGTGCTGCATTTAGAAAGGAGAGAAAGCCTCCCTGACCTTCCTCTGAAGGGTACTCGGGGGCTCTTTAGGAGTCTGTCTTTCTGAGCACCGCTGCATGTGGGTTGCAGGGTGGGGGGGCACAGCATGGTGCCTCTGCTCGCTGTGTGTCGGGGTTTGCTCCTTTCTCTGCTGGCTCATGCTGGATGGCACAGGCTGCCACTGCCTGGTTATCATCCCACTGCTGAGGGACATCAGGTGTCTCCAGACTTTGATGGAAAAGGTGCTAGGAACATCTGCGTGCAGGTTTTTGTGTGAACCGAAGCTTACATTTCTCTGGGATCAATGCCCAGGAATGCAATTGCTTGGTCCTATGGTCTGTGGTGATACTGAAAATACGCCAAACAAGTTAAAGGTTAATTTTTTTAACCTGCGGTTTTTCAAGTGTCTTCTCCTCATGTCTTTTTAGGATGAGCACCTTTGCTTTTTCTCTTGTGTTTGTGTGTGGATGGGCTAGGTTACGCTGCAGTGACGAGTAGCTCCCAGAGCTTAGTCCACACAGGTTTATTTCCCATTGATACACAGTCAGTGTCCATTCAGGTGACTCTGGGGGTCTACAGTGGTGACTCAGGGGTCCAAGCTATTTTAGCATTCGAATTTTGCTGCCCCAACTGCCTCAGTATAGTAATGACAAATGTCATGTCTGTTCACGTCTCATTATCGAGAACTGGTCATGTGGCTCTCTGACTGTGAAGGATGGGAAAGTGGACCAAGGAGGGAAGACTTTGGCCTGCAGTGTGGTTCAGCTGTAGCCCTGCCTCTGTGACATCTTGCACGAAAACTGTATTTTATTTTATGGGTTAATATTGTAGCACAGCCTTAGAATATCAAAATCACAAATCCCTTTCCCACTTCTTATAAATCCTCCAGAAGCAGAAGTTTAGAATGACTTCCACATAGAAAAACATCTTGGTGTTTTATGAAGTAGAGCTTCTGTTACCTGTAACCTCACTTGCGTTGTGTGGCCCCTCCTCAGGCCACCAGAGGCCTTGCTGTCAGGAAGGCATCACGCTTTGAGGACAAATGTGGGGCCTTTAGATCACAGGGCTCTGCTTCCTGGACCAGCAGTCTCCTGCCAACCTCCCTCTAAGATCTTTCAGCCACTTTTCAAACTCTCTTTCCAAGGTAGACTTTTTTTTTTTGCCTTGTTTTGTTTTTAAGTAGAATAAAGTAGAATCAAAAGTCAAATAGAAAGAAAATGCCCTGGGGCCTTTGCACATGCTGTCCCTTCTGCTGGAAATGCTTGTGACCCTGCCTTGGCCAAGTTAGAGCCATTCACCTTCCAGAGTTTCTGAGTGGGGACCTTGATGCCAGGCAATCTAAGCACGGAAACTTAGATTGAGACTTTCCCTGAGATCATGGAAGAGAAAGGGTCTCAGTAAGTGCTCCGTCACACGGTTTATTAAACAAATGTTATAATTAGCAAGAAGCAAAGGGAAAGAGGTGGGACCGCCCGGCACACCAGGGTAAGGTGGCATTACCAGGACCGGGGCTGTCCAGCACGTGCACAACCTGCTTCTCTCCTGCTCGCTGTCTTTCTCCCTCTCTGATGCACAACACTCTCACAGCGATGGGGTTGCGTGGGCCAGATCTGGGGGTGAGCAAGGGGCCTTG
Source organism: Marmota marmota marmota (assembly GCF_001458135.2). Taxonomy (NCBI): domain Eukaryota; kingdom Metazoa; phylum Chordata; class Mammalia; order Rodentia; family Sciuridae; genus Marmota; species Marmota marmota. The sequence goes on from NW_025999944.1 coordinate 1,133,399, forward strand.
CAGAAGCAGCCTGCGCTGGCTCTGTAAAGGCACAGGGGCAGGACTGCTGGAGCCAGCAGCCCTCCTGTAGCTTCTGGATTAATCTGCTGAGCCGCTGATGGGTTTTATCTGTGTTCTTCTGCTGGGGCCCTGCCCGCTCCCCGTCCCCCTTATTCTCAGCTTTGATCCCAACTCTTCCAACCCTCAAACCAAATTGTTCAGAATTCTAGATCTCATTTTCTGAGAAATAAAAACCAGGGGGATGAATTATTGCGCTCCTTCCTTTGTTTTTTCCATGTGAACCGGTTGGTCTCCAATTCCCGCTTCGGTCTTGCCCCTGTC
>NW_025999944.1:1134150-1139175 GCF_001458135.2 Marmota marmota marmota
CCCCCCCACACCGCTTGTGGGGGAGGTTGCTGCCAGAGCTTGTGTGTGGCTTCTGTCACCAAGGCGATAAAGCTGCTTCTCCCTTCGCTGCTCACTTAGCCTCGGTGGGGACCGCCAGCACCCGCGGGTGTGTGGGAACGGGCCTCATTTGCATGGGCAAGCTCAGCACCAGGGCTGTGTTGGCACGTGTCGTCTGCGTACCAGACGCACACACCACGGCCTGGCAGAGGGTGGACGGCCTGGTGTCTCCCAGCTGTTCTTTCTTGCCGTGGACTTGGGGAGCACTTCCCCGAGGTGACGCTGGACCTGCTGAGCTGCTCAGCCTCCCAGGCCCCAGTTCCTGTGGTGGGTGCCGTGCTTCGCCGGTGGCAGAGGGGACCCTGCCCTGGGGCTGCAGGCAGGAGGGGGAGGCCCTCTCAAGAACCAGCTCCTTATCAGGAGGATACAGAGTCCTGAAAACCCCCACCCCCGGAGTTTGTGCTTCCTTTTGGATCTTGAGCATCTTTTGATCTTGAGACTGATCCATTTTTCCTCTCTCCCTTCCTCTTCCCCCATCTCTTCCCCATCCTCATCTCCACCAGCTTAGGGAAATGAGACAAGTCACCCAGAAGCAGCTGCATTAACTCTTTCTTGGCAGGACCGCTGGGCCGAGCCATGGCTGATGAGAGTATCTGGCACATTCCCTGTGTGTGGCTGCCTCTGAATGGGGATGCCTTCCAACCATGCTTTTCTTGAATATTTGCCCTTCCATTTTATGCCATAGGTAGCTTAGAGGCATTTTCGGGTCCCTAAGTAACATCGCGCACACACAGGTGCTATCACCAAATTTTTGCACAATTGACCTGATTTGGGGGCCTTGGGGAAATACAGGATCTCCTATGCTCGACTCTGGGGCCGAGGGAGTGGTCGCTGGCAGGATTTGTGGCTGAGCCTGGAGGGAGGGGAGGGCAGGCCCTGCTGGAGGGAGGAAGTCTCGGGACCTGACCAGGAAGACTCTCCTCACGTCTTGCTGTCCTCATAGGCCTCTCCCTCCCTGGCCCCAAGTTCTTTGTACCCAGGGCTCTACCTGTCTCTTTACCTGTCTCTCTTCCTGTCTCTCTTGCTTGTTGCCAGGGTCAGCTGGGAGAGCAGGAGAGGGTGCCCTGTGAGCTGCAAAGAGCACCCCGCCCGCAAGGCCCTGTAGCCCTGGCCTGGGGTAGGCAGGGCCTGAAGGCGGGTCTGCGGCTGGCCCAGGCTCGAGCCTCTCAGGTAGCCTGGAGGACAGGCTGACCTTGTCCTGGTTGCTGCAGCTCTATCCAGGACCCTGGCGGCTTCCTGGACATCCAAGCCCAGCGGCCCCAGCAACGGCGGAGGGAGGGGCTCTGACCTGGCCGAGTCACCTGACCCCAGTTGAGAGCACCTCTGATTGCTTGACCGCTGACCTCCTGCAGCTGTATGAGGAGTGTGGCTTTGGGGAATAGGCTTGTTTATGATGCGGGGACAAAGGGCGGAAGCTGGCGCAGTTGGAGCAGCGCTTCCTGTGGCCCAGGCCTTTCATCCAGGAGGCCGCGAGGCAGGCTCCCCACACCAGGCGGCTGAGGGGCATCAGAGGGGCAAGGGAGGAGGAAGGCATCGCCGAGGAAGGGCTCAGCCAGGTCCCACCACAAGCCCTCAGGGAAATGCCAATGTCCCCAGCTACAGAGCACCGTCCCCACCCAGGAGGGAAACCTACTTCCCCAAAGTGTCCGGGCTGCTGAAGGGCAGCACTGGGACCTCGAGGGCGTCTGGCTGACCCCAACCTGCTCCTGTCCTCTTAGCCTCATGTGGACATCTTCACATCTGGCCAAGCAGGGACCACTGCCCCACATAGCCCAGACACTGGGCATCCCAGGGTCCGTGGCTCAGTCACAGAAGGTGTGGGCATTGGCAGCACCCAGAGTGTCCTTGAGGCACACACCTTGACAGATGAGGAGACTGAGGCCAAGAAACGCAGTAACTCGTCCACAGCCGAATGGCATGAGAGTGTCCTCCACGGGGCAGGTGGCCAACACAGAGCTACTGGACACTCGAAGGTGAGGGCAGGGCCAGGCACAGCCCAGTTCCCCCCTCTGGTCCCTTGGAGCACAGTGGCTCTCTTGGGCCACCAAGCCCCTTCCGTGACTTTGTCCACAGGTCAACTCTGTGGCCTGACTGGGGGTCTCCCAGTGGTGGCCAACCCCGAGTCCCCACCTTGTGCTGCTCCTAAACAATCGGTGAATTAAGTCAACTGATGTTGGTCTTGAGGGAGCCCCCGACCTGCGGGGAAGTCGCAAGAATGATGCGGAGAACCCCACGTCCCCCCACCCCCTCCCTTGGACACCAACAGCCGGGCAGGAGGGCGAGGAGGGGGTGGAGAAGAAGGGGAACCCCTCCTGTGGTTCAGAGCAAGGTTTTCTGTCTTGTCCCGTGGCTGCCTGCTGAGTAGGACAATAGGAAGGTCCCTCCCGCCCCCTCTCCCCATGCCCAGGACTCTGGCTTTTCAGTAGGTGTTTGTGGACTTCAGGGACACACTGCTCTCCTAGGTCACATGTGTGTCATTGGCTACGTCCCTCAGGACACCCCAGAGAGAGTGGAAAGTACCTCATCACTGGTCCCCCAGGGGCTGGGCCCAGGGAGGGCCGAGCAGGTCGTGGACCAGCGTGGGTAGTGCCGTGGCTTGGAGGGAGTGAGCGTGTCACCCGAGGGTTTGTGACCAGAAACTGCTCCCCATTGTGAGGTTCTGGAGGATGGAGACAATCCAGCTGTGGTGTTTACAGGGGGCCTTTGGGAAGTGATTAGGAGGAGAAAGTGTCATCAAGGTACAACTACATGTTTGAGTCCTGGTGGCTTCACAAAAAGAGTGGGAGAGACCAGGGAGACACAAGTTCTCCTGTCTCTCACCATGATATGTCCTGTGCTGCCTGGGCACTCTGAAAGCAAGAACCATCGCCAAATGAGGCTCTTCAATCTTGAGCTCTAGAATTGTGAGGCACAATAGACCTCTTTCCTTTATAAAGTGTTCCAGACTCAGGTATTTTGTTATAATAATAACGACACAAAAAACTAATACAGCGTAACTTATTCTCAATTTGCTCCTCCAGATCTAGTCTTAGTCCTTTGACCTAGGAGTTTAACCTCCATGGATTCTCTTGCCCTCTGGCTTCTGATTGGCTCCACCAATGGGAGGCGCCAGTGGGAGAAGAGTGACGGTGGAGTCTACCTTTCCCCTCGCCTGCCAGGCCACATCCTCAGCCACCTCTTAGCCCCCTCTGTGTCCTTTCTCCAGGCCTCCGGGCTCTGTGACACTGGCTCCTCTTGGTCCAGCAAGGCTGATTCCTCACCCTGCCCCTTCAGCTTCCCACAGTGGCCCTCTCCTAGCCACATTGCTGTCCCTTGTTGGACAGTGTCCTGTGCCTCTTCCCTAAACTCTCTTTGATCAATCGTCGATGCTGACCTCACCCTCAGAGTGACCCCGAGGCACCAAGGCTCCTCCAGCTCCTGGGGGCCCAGCCCTGCCTACTAGAGGAGCCAGGGCAGGGCTGGGTGGACACGCCTTGCCTGCCCAGCCAAGCCGGGGCCAGTGGAAACCAGCGATTCTGACGGACGGGGTGGATCACTCTTGGCTCCAGATATGGTCAGAGCCACCCAGAGGTCTCAGGCTTGAAGCTCCTCACACTGACCCATGGACCGCACGTCGGTTTAACCTCAGATTGAAGAGCCAATGGGAGGGCGGGGCCAACGGGGGGGGGTGCAGCTCGGTGGCAGAACGCTTGCCCAGCCTGAGGGAGGCCCTGGGTTGATCCTTAGCACCACATAAAACTAAATAAATAAAGGCATGCTATCCATCTACAAATATAAGAAAATAAAAAGAGCCAATAGGGTCGTGTCCAGTGAGCCTTCACGTCTACTCACAGTCACTCAACAAACACGTTCTGAGCCCCCCCAGGGTGCTGTGCCAAGGTGACCCCAGCCCTGACTGTCTTCTGGTCTAGTAGGAGGATAAGCCCTGCACAGGTGACAGCTGCCCAAGCTACACGTCCGCGTGGGAACGAGAGGCAGAGGTGCAGGACTGTGGGAGAGGGGCTCACGTGGCCACGGGGGCATCCCTGCCCTGAAGTTCAGGTGGAAGAGACTCGTAAACCAAGAAATGAAGCAGCCGGTGGCTGACGACTCAGCAGTGAGTTAGGCTGAAGGAGAGAGTTCCTCATCTTGATGTCCTCGGTGTGAAAGGTGCTTCATATCCCATCTCAGCTTCCTGGGAGACACTACTGTCCCCCGGCATGGGAAGGGAACTGAGCTTGGAGGTCAGACGGTGTCCAGCAAGCTCCAGGTTCCAAGTCTGCCTCTCCGGCTCTTCTGCGCCATACCTGACACAAGGACCGCAATTTCCCTGAGAGAAAAGGCTGAAGTGGAATGTTCTAGAATGCCTGTCTCCGTCCCAATGATGGGTTGTGGAGTACAGAAGCGCCCAGGTGTACCTCAAGCTAAGCAGGGAAATTGGGATTCCCCACCGTCTGTTCGGATGCCCCGTGGTCCGGCCAGGGGTCTGGGGTCATTTGGTAGATCAGAGATGGGCTGTGGGGATGGGACGCTCCCACTCCCAGCCTCCTCCTTGGCTGGGGTCTGCCCCATCTCCACCGTGTTTCTCCCTCAACAGACCTACCCTCTGGTGGCCTCTCAGGTGCCCTCTGCCACTACCGCCCACGTGAGACCCATGGTGACAAAATGACAAAAACATTCTCAGGAGAGGGCTCTGCTCTGCACACAGGCTGGCAGGCCTCTGAAACCTTGAGCCCCAACCGGCTTCTCTTGACCAAAACCTCATTGTCCCCACTGCACGGTTCCCTGAGCTTCAGCAAATATTTGCTGAGCACTTACATGGTGCCAGCTTGGGATGCCAGGTGAACCAGGTACCCCTGTTCTCGGGGGCTCAGAGGAGGCGGCACGCCCCGCTGGGCGTTTGAAGCCCTGTGGGCGCAGGACCCCAGCGGCCAGCCGGCTTCCTTGGCAGGGCAGAGTACCAACAAG
>NW_025999944.1:1139200-1174199 GCF_001458135.2 Marmota marmota marmota
GGGGGGGCGGGGCAGGAAGACCCTCTGACCCTGGTTTTCGTTTCGTTTTTGACCAGTTTCCAAGGATTCTACTCCCTGTGTCAGTATCAGGTTTCTCTGTCCCCCCTCCCCCAGGTCTTTTCCTGAGTTGTCATGAGGAGTCCTTCCTTTATCACCAGACGGGACAGGGACTGTCACTGGGGAGATTTCTCCGGTGGCCACCGCTGAACAGGAGAGCCTGTGTTCCCAGGCCACCTCCTCACACCCCAGGGGCCCCGGCCAGCCCAGAGCTCCGCGCCCTCCCCTCCATCGCACCCCTCCTCTCTGACCAGCAGGGTGTCTGCTGGCCCTGCCGCTCTCTGGGGGCATCTGTGGGTGGCCTGAGAGGCCCAGTCCCTGTTATGTGTGCTGAACCTCGTGCTCACAGGACTGGAGGGTCCCTTGTCCAGGGTTTTGCCTAGCTTGAAGGGTATGGGGCATTACCTGGAGAGTCTTCAGCGCTGATGGGTTTGTTGGCTTCTCAGGAGTCCTCTGAAGGCCAGGAGTGGCTTATGGCGCAGCCCGCCACACCAGCGTTCCTTTCAGTGGCTGACTGCACTTGGCACAACGTCCTCGAGGCCCGTCCATGCAGCACTTGTCGGTGTGCCGTAGTCACCGTAGTCACCATATGGTAGATCACGTTTCACCCCTGGGCTCACCTGCTGGTCACCCTGGGTCTCTCCAGCCTTGGCTGCTGGGAACCTGCTGCTAGAGGCGTGGATATGGAGACGTTCCTTTTGGTCCCTCCTTCCATGCTTTGCGTTTTACCCAGAAGGGTCATTGCTGGGTCGTGGGGTAATGTTTCGAGGACCTGCATATCCTTGTCCTTAGTGGCTGGACCATTTTGCTGTCCCTTAATGGGTACAACTGGTGTGGGTTGGGGTTTGTGGCATTTTAATGTCTTTGAAAATGGGGTCACGCCTTGCCGTAAATGGTCTCCCTCTGTCTTGGTTGTCACTATTTTCCCTCTGGCTTTCTGATTGGTCCTTAAATTCATGGCGCTCCCTACAACCTGCAGCAAATCTGCATGGCTGGCAGGTGGTGTTGAGGACGTGCTGACCCTGCAGCCTGCGTGGACCCACACAGCCGTGGGGACCCACAGAGGTCTTGGTGCCCCACTGGTGATGGTGGCTCTTGTTCCCCGCCCAGGCAGTCTTGACGCCATCCACGTCACCTGTGGCTTCTTTCAGGGTCCACCTGTAACACCCACCTGCCTCGCACCGTCACCCCTCCGTCCTGCTCATCCTTTTGGCCTGGCCTTGGTGTCACTGTCCCTTGTCACTGCAGCTCCACCCTGCCTGCACCCTCTGTCCCTTCCTGAATCTGCCATGCTTGCTGCCCCACTGGCTCCTGGCCCCTAGCTCCAGCCTAGCCCCTCCCAGGACGGCTGCCAACTGAACCGTTTCCTCCGAGGCCCTGCCAGCTCCTACGTGGGGGCTGGCCACCTCTTGAGCGTTTCCTGTGACTTCTATTTTCTCTCCCGTTGCCCCTTAATCTGTTTTTCTTTGCTTCCCTGCCCCCAGCTGGAAGGCCTCTGCCTTCCTGCTTCCTCCTGAACCCCCCCCCCGCCTCTGCGCCCCTCTGCTCCCCCTCCCCTCCTCCTCCTCCCCCTCCCCCAGGCTCCGCCCCTCCCACCTCTGCAGCCCCTTCCTCCCTTTGGTGCCATCCTGGCTTCCTGGGCCCCCCCAGTGGAGGGTGCCCCGTCTCTGTGCTCACCAGAAACACCTGCCACAGCTTTCCAGCCACACCCTGAGCTGGGAGTGGAGAGGACCTGGGATCCAGGGGAGCACCTGCCAGGCTCCCCTCTGTCCCTTCGTCCCTGCCCTCTCTTCCCATAGTCCTTGCACCCGGAGGGGCCAGCACCTGCCTTCTGCACACCCTTCTCTGCTGGCCATAGGGCCCAGGTGGGAGTCACAGCAGGCAGCGCCGTCTTCTCCCTCTGCTGGTGCTTCTGGGATGGGAGGTCAGCCTGGTTGACGGGGGGAGAAGAGGAGCCCAGTGCAGGTGGGCGCCCTCCCTCCAGCCAGCCAGGTGTCCTCCCAGCTCAGCTGCCTTCTCCTGTCCTGCTCCAGACAGGAGCCTTGAAGGGAGGAGTCTGGAGGGGAAGTGGATGGTGCCCTGTTCTGTTCGGCTGGTAGTTAGTGCTGTGTCCTGCAGCTGAAGGCCTGTCTGCAGGTAGGAATGGGCCAGTGGGCCCCTGTGGACTCTATGACGCACTGGAGATCAGGCAGGGGCCCGGCCCCCAGCCCCAGCCCCTTCCTAACTCAGATCCGACTTCTGCCTCTGCGACAGGCCAGCGCTTGCTGCTGAGGCTTCCTGTGCCCACACTGTAGGCTCCTTCTACCCCACATGGCAGCTTCCCAGTTCAGGTCCTTAAAGTGAAGGGAGCCAGACGCCTTGGGGCACGCCTGAAATCCCAGTGGCTCTGGAGGCTGAGGCAGGAGGATCACAAGTTCAAAGCCAGCCTCAGCAACAGCAAGGTGCTGAGCAACTCAGTGAGACCCTGTCTCTAAATAAAATACAAAATAGGGCTGGGGACGGGGCTCAGTGGCTGAATGCTCCTGAGTTCAATCCCTGCCCCCCCCCCACTAAAAAAAAGTGAAAGTGAAGAGGAGTTTTTGCTCCTGTTCCTGGGAAGTTCACATTTGGGGTTGGCGCACTTTGCTGCAGGTCTGCACTGAGTCTATCCAGTGGGTCTGGCTGAGTGTCAGACCTGGGGAGTGTCAAACCTTCCCCCACCATCCCACCACCCACCCACCCCAGGCAGGCAGTGGTGGTGCCAAGGCCGTATCTCTGTGTCGAGCCTGTCCTAGCCTCTTCCACATTGTCCTGCAGTCTTCTCTCTGGAGCCTCCACGTGACCTCTTCCTAGAGGCCTCCCCGACTCGCCCTCTCCCTGCTTTCTAACATGCCCTGCGTGTGGGGTCTGGATTGTTACAGTAGTGTGCATGAGCATGTCCACTGTCACACTAGAATGCGGGGATGCGGCAGATGAAGCCATATCTTGTGGGTCATTCCTGTGACCCAGGGTAGAGGCTGAAGAAAAGTACATACATGAGTGAATGACCACGTAACCCACGAGGCAGGTGGTCTCAGGGTGGAGGACTTGGCTCCGTAAGCCTCTTCAGAGAGGAAAACCTTCCCCATTTGGTCTCCTGTCCCCTGGCCGCAAGAGAAGGCTGTACTTGCAGGTGACTCTGCAGGGACTAGGCTTTGCCTGTCTCTGTGTTGATGAGGCTGGAGGTCAGTGCACCTCTGCCTGCCACGTGCAGTGTGTTGCTCGCGCACGCACAACCTCCACAGGCCGGGGCCGCCAGCCAGCCCTGCTCCTCCAGGCCTCCTGGGCCTGAAATCCCCTCTGAACACGTGTGCTTCTAAATACATGGTGACATGTGTGTGCATGTGTGTGTGGGGATAGGTATGAGTGTGCATGGGTGTGAGTGTGTGCAAGTGTGGATGGAGTCATCTCCATCCACATCTATGAGTGTGTGCCTGTGGGAGGAGTGAGTGTGTGTGAGTGAGTGTGGATGGGTGTGAGTGTGTAAGTCACACAAGTGCGGGCACGTTGATCAGGAGGGCAGACAGGACTGCCCACCACTCCTCAGGCTGCGTGCTTGGTCACCTCTGTAGGGCACCCCAGCTGCTCTCAGCCTGCTCTTGGTATTTAGGATCCCTCAGCTCACATGTCTCTTTTTATTCCCCAAATCCAGTTGAAGATCAGAAATTCCAGTTGGGAGAGAGATTATGCTCTAGAAGAACGCCAGAGGACAGGGTGGCTGGGACCTGGAGCGTCGAGGCCGACGGAGGGCCTTGGCCTCAGCCCCAGGCCAGGTCTGCCCTTGGACGCTCAGCAGAGCTGCTGTCCCCGAGGTCTCAGTCCAGGACCTCTGTGCAAGGCAGGGGTGGGCAGCAGGAGAAGTCCTGGCATCCTGGGGGACATGGTGGTGTTAGGGGACACAGCCTGCTGGAGGACATGATGATGCTGGGTGACATGATGGCATTCGGGACTGTCATGCTTCCTTTCCCTCTGGGTCCCTTAGGAAGGGCCGAGAAGGATGCTCATAGTCACAAATGGAAATAAAATCAAGTGGGAAGAAAAGCTGTCCCTGAGGGCTAATCCTCGAGGCACCTGATCAGGGGCAGGACGTGAGGAGGCCTAGACAGAGCAGCTTGCAGGGATCAGTGGGGACACAGGAGGTCAAGGAAGCTAATTATAGAGCCGTGCCAGAGATGAGGGAGGGCTGCAAGTCCTTTCTGTACACCCAAATTTTGAAAATAAGGAGTTCTTTCCCTCCAGGAGCTAAATGGAGGGGAGATGGACGAGAGGAAATATGGTCCCAGTAGCCGTCGCTGCGCGTCGACAGCTGCAGAGGGGAGACTGTCCCCTTCAGTGGGCACATCAGTGAGGGTCACGCTGTGACGCTGAACTGCCTGGCAGCTGGGATGCTCCTCTTCTGACAGCTAAAGCGGCCAGCTTGCCGACAGGGGCTCTCAGTGGGCATTTCCCGGGCCCCATCCTGGGCCAGCGCAGGGGTGGGTGCTAGGAAGAAGGCAGGTCCTGCCAAGGTGGAGTGGAACAGAGGGTGCAGCTCGGAACGAGGACCTGCTGGGGGTTCCCAGGAGGGCTCACCCCATGGTGGGACGCTAAAGGGTGGGCCACACAGAAGGACCCTGGGGTTGGAAGGAAACAACGGGGCTGGGGGAGGTGGCCTGTGGGAGAAGCCCTTGAACCTTGGGCAAGGCCTGGCCTTTTCTGTAGATCCTGGGGAACCCAGAAGCTGGGTTTCAGGCAGCCTGACTGCAGGTGCGTGGAGCAGAGCACGTGACCTGGGACAGGAGAGGCGTGCGGGAGGCTTTCACAGAGTCCTGTGTGAGGCACTGGGCTCCCCTGCCAGGGTGTGACGGGGCAGGGATGGCCTTGACCCTACACGGCTGGCCTGGCCTATCTCCTTCCCAGTGGGCTGGAAGCTCACCCACAGGCCTCATCAGGCAGGTGCCAGGACTTGGTGGAGTGAGAGGCGGCAAGCAGCACTCTCCAGGGAGGAACACTCAGGGCTTCGAGGGGTGCTTCTCTTGGGGTCACAGAAAGAGCTTCAGGGCCCCTTGTCTACTCCACTGTCCCGAGGGACTGGGACCAGCACCTTCTGCTCCAGCCCTCCCACTCTGCAGCTGGACAGGGTCCAGGGAGGTGGGGTTCCAGGCCACAGGAGAGGGGGATGCCAGCTGGTCCCCTGACTCCTCGCCCCGAGATCTTACTCTGTTTCAAGACCAAGACGGACCACTAACCTGTTCAAAGTCCAGGGCTGGCAGAAGGGGGTGGAAAGGCTGCAAGAGGAAGGAAGGGAACAGAGACTTGGCACTCGCTCCAGGCCGGGTGCTGCGTCTGCATCAACTCAAGTTCACCATCGCGTTGCGTAAAACCGGAGCTGCAGTCACAGTGGGGGTGGGCTGCCCCTACCAGATGGTGTCATTCCCCCCGGGCCACATGGGTGACCTGTCCAATGCCAAACCTTTGCCCTTTTGCCCAACCTGAAGGGGTTAGTCATCTCTGCCCGGTGGGGTGCCCAGTCTGGAGTGGGTAGGAAGCCCCTCGATAAGGAAGAGGAGACACAGACAGCAAAATCCCTGACTCCCTCTTCCTTTGCCATTTCAGCTGTCTGGGCCTCCGCGTCATGAGCAGCTCTCCAAGGGACACCCAGGGCCCAAATCACCCGCAGTGCCTCCTGCCCTCTGTCACCCACGTCCCACCAGCCAAGAAGATAACCTTCCTCAAGCGCGGGGATGCGCGGTTCGCAGGAGTTCGCCTGGCCGTGCACCAGCGCAGCTTCAAGACCTTCAGTGCCCTGATGGACGAGCTCTCCCAGCGCGTGCCTCTCTCCTTTGGGGTGCGCTCCGTCACCACACCCCGGGGCCTGCATGGCCTCAGTGCCCTGGAGCAGCTACAAGATGGGGGCTGCTACCTTTGCTCAGAAAGCCCCCCAAGACCCCCAGTGGGCCGGGCCAGCTGCGGGGGAGGAGCCCCTCTGCTCTTCAGTCCCAGGACTTGGATGGCGGGCGGGAGGTGCCAGGAGCCTCCTCTTCCTGGAAAGGACCTAGAGCCCCAAGGAGGATAACGCTGGTTAAGAACAGGGACCCCAGGTTCCAGGAGACGGTGGTTCTCAGCCACAGGAGCACCAGGAGCCTGGTGGCCTTTCTCAGCAAAGCCTCGGATCTCCTGCGCTTCCCCGTGAGGCAGATATACACCACCAGTGGGAAGAAGGTAGGCTGTCGGGCCATATTTCCTTAACAAAGCCTCCGGACCTCAGGTCAGAACACAGATGGGACGGGAGGCTCCTCCTGACTGCTCTACGCTACCCACAGATGGACAGCGGGAAGGCCCCAGCCAGGCCTCTGGTGGAGCAGGAACTGCTCCCCACATCTCCAGAGCCATTTACCGAGCACTTAGCAAGAGCCAGGCTCCTGCTTGGCACACTCTTGATTTTCTTCCCCAGTCCTCTCGGCAGCCTCCTTCCATGAGCGTTCAGAGCAATCAAAATCATGCTTATATTCTCTCCTGAAGTCACCCCCTACTGTACCCCTGTTTCAAATTCAACCACAACCCACATGGCATCCTTTATGTTAAGGTCTATTGAAGTCCATGCCCATCAAAATACCTTAGTTAAAGTGGTGTTAATAATTTGATAGCAAAAAGTAGGAAATTGGTTAATATAGATAGACCTAATATGGTTACTTGGCAGAGGTGGGAAGGAGATGAGCTTTGTCTCACGAGGCTGTTGTTGGTATTTAAAATCCCTCCACTCCCCATCCTTGCTCCTTCTGCTCCCACCAGGGCGTACCTGGCAGAGGGAGCCACGCTCTGAGGCTGAGCCTCGGAGCTCCTACCGGACGTGGCTGCCACGGCTGTGTTGACTTCTCTCCCTGTCCGGGGCAGCCAGGCAGGCACCCCAACAGATTCTGTGTAACGGCGACCTACTTGCCCTTGACGATAACCACCCACCGCACCCCACACGGGAGCCCTCTAGTTGCCTGTCGGCTCATCGTCATGGGCAACTCCACACACCCAGGTGGCGGTCTCCACTTTCAGCTCATGGAGCCGCCATGTGACTCCAGGGGGGATTCTCCTGGGTCCTGGGGCCTCCCAGCCAGCAGATGCCCAAGTTGCTGGGATGGGAAGCAAAATGTTTGCAGCCACAGGTGCAAAGAAGGGCACCTGATTCACAGGTGTACCAGGGCGGGGAGCCACTCTCACTTCCTGCCCGTAGTCCCCAGGTGTCTGCAGTCTGCTCTTGAAGCACTTGTCGACATCCTGTAAGGTAATACCTCAGGGGACGCTTCCCAGATAGCTCCCAAATGGAGTCTTCCAGAAACTGTCTCGCTGTTCCCATGCTACAGGTGCTCTGGGGAGGTGGCATAGACCACCTGCCACACAGTGAATTCCTTGGGGTGAAGCCCTGTCCAAGCCTTTACTATAAAATCAGTTCTTTGGGAGGAAGTGCTCTGGGGTTAAGTCCACAGAAAGGGATACTGGATGAATGACGGACAAGACACAAAACCTATCCAAAATAAGTGTCCATCTCGGTGATGACACGTGGCTGGCCATCTCCTAGACAGGATCTCAGTGTCCTTAGCTCCCCACCAGGTGGCTGGCTAAGTCCCTCGGGGTATGATGCAGAGCATGAGGTTAGCCTGGGTCTCTGCTCCTGGCAGACCCAGCCCTGAGAGAGTGTGGCAGCCAGATCTATGTGGACCAAGTGGAGCTCGCATCCTCTTTTGTGTGACTCAGCCACTCTGTGCAGGAGCTGAGGGAGCATGCCTGGGGAGCCAAAGAAGGAGGGCGCCGGGCTCCACTGTGCAGGTCAATTTGTCCACGTGATGATCATCACTCTTTGATGAGCAAGCAGGGCACCATGTTCTCTCCCTCTGGGCGGATCCTGAAAGATCCTTTCACAGATCCTTCTCTGCTCTTCCTCACCACCAGTTTCCCAGTCCTCCCAAGTCCCTGATTGTCAGATTGTACCGCCAACCACTGCCCATAAGTGGCAGAGAGCCTCTTGCCATTTCTCCTTCCAGGAAGATAGTCAACCAAATCCCCTGCCCTTCCTTCCTCATTGCCCTTCGTGAGGCTGCGTGGGTCTGTGATGCGGCCACACCACCTCCGGCCACGTTGCCATGTTCTGGGACCCAGAACCCAACCTGTTCTTCAGTGAACTGGTCCTAGGGAATTCCCCAGGAAGCCCCAGGTGTGTGCTGAGGGGAGGCAGCTTTGCCACAGGCGCAGGTGAACTGCGAGTGGGAGCCATCTGCCCAAGCAACCTAGTCACGCCTCCATTCACTCTTCTTGAGCCTGACCCCGAGTGTGTCTTCCTCCTGGTGAAGGAGCGCTGCCCCGACACCGGCTCTGCAGCAACATGGGCTGCCGGGCCCCAGTCAGCTGTGTTCCAGCAGAACCAGTTTCTGCATCTGAGTTTTGGCTACAAGAGAAGAGAGATCCTTGGCAGTGGTTGTGGAAGCTCCCAAGCCCTTGCGCTGTCCTCAGAGGAGGGTTTAGAGGCGGAGCTGCCAATTCTGAGGCTCGAGGCAGCACGCCCCCTGTTCAGTCCTGCTTAGTCTCCCGACGACTCTGTTGTGGCAGCCAGGGCAGCCACAGTCCTGCTCTCAGTACACCACTTCTACCACTCAAGGTCACCACTTAAGTACCTACTTTGTCACTGTGTGCCATGGGCTACCAGTGTCCCCTTGTCACCAGTTTATCATCACCTTCGAATCCAACCAGGCCAGATAACTAACCCCAGATTCTCTTCCTGAGGGCCTAGTCCCTCGAACACCTCTGATAACACACTCTGTCAGCTGTGGCTCGGCACAGGAAAGAGTCCCCTCTCCGTATCTTACGTAGGGAGGAGTTCTGCACCGAGGGCGAGTCACTGAGAGGCTGGAGGAGCCCAGGCTGCATTCCTGGAGAAGATTCCAGAATATCACCAAACTGATCTCTAACAGTCTGCATATTGGACCATTGGGTGACTGTCACTGGGATGACTGGGTTCAGTGTTACCCCTCCATCTCTGGGACCCAGCCTGGGGAGGGTGATGGGTCACAGTTGTCTGTCGATGCTCAGGAGCTGGTGAGTGGGCACTGAAATAACGAGTGTCACTTTTGCCATCTTTGCGGCTCAGCCTCTCTGTGCCTGTTGCTTGCCGGCAAGTCAAAAGGTGAAAGAAGGTGACCTCTGCTTTGCTGCCATGTTCCCTGTCTTGGGCATCCAATGAGAGGGACAGATTCATGAGGAGAGCCCTAGCTGCACGGGAGATCTGGAAGCTCCCAGCTTCCTGAGCATTCTGGAGAGCAGCCTAGAGAGGGTGTTTCAGAGATGGCCTGGTCCAGAGCCTAGCCTCCACCACACACACACCCAGGGACAGCTAATGTTATTATCCCCTTTGGATAGAAAAGGAAAACGAGGCACAGAAGCTAAGTAATTTGTTTGTAGTTGCACAGCTGACAAAGGGCAGCACCAGCATCCGTGGTTTCAAAGTCATAATGCAAAAATGCTCTTGAATTATTGAGGACTTACCACGTCCTAGCATGTGCCACGTACAGAGACCACGAAAAATAAGTCCCTACCTTGGGTACCTTGGGTTAGCTCACACTCTGGAGGGTTTAGTGAGGGAGAGAACAGACACAAAATACGTGAAAGAGATATTAGGATATGTTCAGCAGACTCATGGCAGAGCTGTTAGCATTTCTGTAGACACCCCAGGGAAATCTGTCATGACTTCACTTTGGGGTCCTCTGCTGGATGAGCTCCTGATAATGCCCTTTTGTTACAGACTCTAGATTCCACTCGCCCCCAGGGGTGAAAGCACCATTCAGATCTCAGTTCCGTCTGCTCTCCTGGAGAGTATTTCCCTAGGCGTGCGGCTCCATCTATAAACTGAAAGACCTGGCTCATGTCTGTAGTTTTGAGATGGACTAGAAATCTAAATCCAAGAAGAAACGCACCTAGAAGTTGAAAACACATGTCTAATTAACTGGGCTGAACGATCTGGAGTATAAGAAATTGGTGTCATTTGGGGGGAGACTAAGAATTCTCTGTCATTCCCTTGCTAATGAGAGTAAACTCTTCTAATTAGAGAAAATGAAAAAGAACATATTCTGCACTTTAAAGATGAAATAAGTCCCCTGACACAGCTAGTGATGGCAGCAAGAGCGCAAACACTCGGAGGTGCAGGGGCCTCTGGGGCCAGGTGAGATTGTTTTCTAAAGCGGGGGCTGTTTCCAGCCTGCTCAGCTCTGACCCAGGAGAGGGCGGGGCATGCTGTGGTTGGTGCTGGGCCCAGTGGGGGTTAGGAGCCTGGACACCATTGCAGGACGGAGGCAGCGAGGGCTGCTGGGCGAGCAGCTCTTTGCCCCCTCCACTCCACTTGGGCAGAGGCAGAGGCAATGGGCTCGGATTACCCTAGAAAACTCAGGTCAGACACCAGAGAGGACTCTGCTTGGGAAAACCGGGGTGGGGGGGATGTCGAGTCCAGCTCTACTTGGGGCTGGAGGGCTTTCTGCGGCAGCCGCGTTAGGAAACATACTCTGGAGGGTGGACATGTGGGCAGGGTAGAAGCCTGAGGGCTCCAACCTTCTTTCCTTCCAAAGCAGGCTCACACCTGGTGGAGGGAGAGCTAGAGTGGAGGCCACGTGGGAGGTACCAGTGCCTGGCCAGCAGGGAGCGTCTGGGGGTGGCAGGCGCCGCTCTGGTATGATGTACAAATGTCAGGAAGGGCTGAAAGGCTGATCCTTCCCCACTGTGGCCCCCGAGCAGGGGGTCTCTGCATCGAGGTCTCTGCTCACGCTGTCCTCTGCAGGTGGACTCCCTGCAGGCCCTGCTGCGCGGCCCCTCCACGCTGGTGTGTGCTGGGAACGAGGCCTTCAGACCTCCAGCTCTGGAAAGCGCCCAGAAAAACAAGACTGAGACTTTATCTGGGATGACTTCAAGGAACAAACACAGTGAGTTTGCTTTAGGCTCCAATCTGATTTGCACTGCGTGGTGGGCTGGCAGGGCTGGGCAGCTACCTCCAGGCACCTGGGGAAAGGTGCCCCCTGGCCTCGGTTCTTGTGTCTTTGTCCTTCTCTTAATTGCCAACCTTAACCGGGCTGAGCATTTTATGGGGATGGGAGAAGGCGGAATGAGGTATTTAAAGGAACAGGAATTAGGAAATCTTGAGCTGGAAGTTTCTAGGGTCTAAAGAACTTGCGGAGGGACACAGTGGGCCTGGCCTCACGGCAGAAAGGGCCTGGTGTGTGCAGATACTCGAATCCTCTGAGAGCCCTGGCTGTCTTAGGCAGCGGGCGGCCTGCAGCGGGGCCACTAGCACTGGAAAACCCTGACCAGAGGTCACACGCCTGCATGGGTCACGGCCGAGGCTCTGTTATCAAACATCACACCACTTAAAAGGCATGATGAACAGAGGTGAATAAAAAATCAAACCCAAATGACTGGACTGATGACGAGCAAACCTTAACAAGTAAACTAAGAAAACACCGACCCTGGTGCCTTCAGTGACCATGCCATTCTTGGGCTAGAGGCACCAGGCATCAGCCCAGGCCCCTCTCAGAGGAGCCCTGGGCTTCCCTGATGTGCCCAGATGTGCTCACAGGGTCTGCCAGGCTGGCCACGGGCTCAGCCTCTGCCCGCCCTGCCCTGTCACCACGCCTAGCTCAGGAGATGAGAGGAAAAATCCCTCAGTGGGCCCGTTCTTCCCCGGGGCCACTTTCTATCCTCACTGGCTCCTTCTTGTTTTCCTGGACGGGGTGCAGGCTGGGTGACCAGGGCCTGATGATAGTGTGCATCGGGACCCTTCCTGGCCGTCATTTATCAGCCCAAGAGCTTGATAAGGGTGAAATCAATCACCACAGGTAATCGCAGAGCCTTTTCCAGTGTGAGTCGGGCTGCAGGCGGCAGTGTGCTGAGGTGCCTCCTGGCCTGCAGCTAGGAGCCCAGCACTGACCCCTGCAGCCCTGCTGGCTCCGTCCTGGTGGCTTTAGATGCATGGCTGGCCACACGCACATCCTTAAAGCAAGCCTCTCGGACCTGTGCAGTTCTGCTTCTCTCACAGTTCAGGAAAGAGTTCTGCCCAAAGCCACCCAGCTGGTGGCCAGGAGCGTGGAAGGTGGACTCCTGGTGGTGCATCAGGGTTGCCGCTCAGGGAGGCTTTCTCCTGGGAAGTCCTGGCCTTTGCCTGGCTCAGGCAGGCCCCGCATGCTGGCCACCCCCCTCTCTGGACTCCTCATGAGTCCAGCTCATGACTTGTCATGTTGCTGCCCCTCCTCTGGGGACCCCCTAGTGGTCCAACAGGTGGCTGGGACCCTTCTCTGTTCTTCCTGCCAGGCTCCGCAGGCTCCCGTGGGCAGCTCCTCCGCCTCGTTCCCGCTGGCTCACTGCCCTCTCTCTCCTCTTGCTCTCCACTGCACGCCAGGTTGCTGGGGGCCCAAGGCCAAGCAGAGCGTGATCCATTTGAGGTCCACGGCCAGCAGCAGACCGTCACAGTTCTCCTTGTCTGGTCTCAGAGACCCCTCAGCATCGTTGCATGGTGCCCCCGACAGGCACCCTCAGGACACGTCTGGCCCGCTGCTGGCTGGTGACAACGTGGAGAAGAAGGTCTGCGTGAACGAGGACGGCAGCCTGTCTGTGGAGATGAAGGTCCGCCTGCACCTCCTGGGCGAGGAGACGCTGCTGTGGTCCCACAGGGCCGGAAGGGCCAGCACCCTCACGGCAGCCAGCGGGGAGGGCCCCGTCCTGGGGGAGGGGAGCCCCCTCTGCTGCCGATGGGGGGGCCACCCGTGGGGCTTCTCAAAGTCAGGGGCACAGAGACCGGGTCCCTGCGAGGCAGGACATCAGGGAGCGTTTGATGGAGGCCAGCAGCCACGGCCGAGCTTCGAGATCTGGAGGAACCCCCTGTATGTCCCCCAGGGTGAAGGGTCGGCTCCTTGGAGGAGGTCAGGGCCGGCCCAGCTCTCTCAGTGCAGGGGCCGCTGGAGTAGAGGGGCCAGGAACAGGGAAAGACAAAGCAGGGACAGCGTCAGCCCTTCCTCTAGTGCCGGACATGCGGAAGGCTCCGTGCCAGACTCCTGCAGCCCCAGGACCCCCGAGGGTGGCGTGGGCAGTGACAGCCCATGTCCAGCCTCCACAGCTGCTTCCCAGTGTGGGGATGAGAGGGAGACTGGTGAGGGCTCCTGCCCAGGGGAAGCAGAGCTGGGTGGCCAAGGACAACATGGCTGCCTGGGACCAGGGATCCCAGGTGCAAAGGGAGCCCTTTCTGACTCCTTGGCCAGTACCGGGCCTCATGAGGAGTCCAGCAAGTGGGATGGCCAGCATGAGGGCTGCCTGAGCCCAGTGAGGGTCAGGACTTCCCGGGAGAAGGGCTCCCAGGGCAGTAGCACTGATGCTCCCACCAGGAGTCTCTCACCTCTGAGCGACGGGGACTCGCAAGCAGAGCAGTGTGAACAGGGCACCACACACCAGCAGGCCACGGAGGGACCCGTGACGGGGCCACCGCTGGCTCTAGGCCGTTCCCACTCTTGGGATGCAGAGGGAGGCTGTCCCCGGCTTCTCGCTCACGCCCCTGCCCAGCTGGGGAGGAGGAAGCGGCAGAGCCCGTCTAGCGCAGTGTCCTCACCTAGTACTGCCGGCGTGGTCCAGAGAGGCCGTGCCAGGCGGTGTCACCACTGCAGGGACACCCACTGCCTGCCAGACTCCCCCACAGCCCTACAGAGGCCCAGGGCTGGCCCAGGTGGTCCAGGGCCACCGCTTTCTCAGAACTCATCCAGCACCAGAAAACAGGCCTCCAGGGACCTAGGACCATCCGTCCCTGGCTCTCTGGATTCCCAGGACCTACCAGAGGCCAGCAGTGCCAGCACCACACTCCTGAGTAACTCAGACTGTGCTGCAGAACTGGCGGGGGACACCGAGGGCAAGGTGTGCTCCCCAGAGCCCCTGCAAGGGGGTGGCAGTCTGGGGGACCAGGCAGAGGACACCCTAGAGCCCTCCTTGCCCTTGGCTCTGCCAGTTGGATGTCCCGAGGGAGAAGAGCCAGGAGCCCACAAAAGCTGCTGCTGCCCACAGACTGGGTCCTCCCCTGTCCAGGGGAGCCCCAGTGAGCAAGCGAAGGCGGCCTGGGGGCCCTTCTCTGAAGCCTGCTGGGTGTGCAGTCGCTACTGCCCCACTCCTCCCAGGGGCCGGCCCTGCGCCAGGAAGCACCCAACAAGTAGCAGTAGCACCAGCAGTGACCACCAAAGGGCTGACGGGGGGCCAAGCAGGAGCAGGCTGGGGGACGAAGAACTCCAGGTGGAGAGCGGGCTGTCCCCTGGCCCTGAGTCAGGGACCATGGGGGCAAGAGTCATGGTGGCAGGCAGGACCAGCCCTGGTTCTGGGCCCAAGAGTGTATTGCTGGGGACCAGCTCTGGCAATGGGGGTGGCCTTGAGGAGCCTCGGGAAGATGGCACCATGACGCCCCATGATCTGCCCCACTCCTCACCGGATGCCATGGTCCGCGAATGGCTGGACAACATCCCAGAAGAGCCCCTGCACATGAGGCATGAGATGGTGGCCGAGGCCACAGGTGTGGTCAGCAACATCCCAGAAGGCCCCCGGGAGGACCCTGAAGGGGATCACTCTTTGAGCAGCACTGAGGAACAGGCTCAGGCTGGACGGCAGGCCCTGGAAGGGGGTACCCATGAGCCAGACAGAACTCCTCCAGGAACCAGTGACGCGGGCTCCAAGCCAGGAGACGGTTCTCATCAAGGTACAGCTCCGGGCCAGGCATCCAAGGCTGTGTCGGAGGCTGGAGTGGGAGAAGGGGCTACTGTGGGCCATGGCATGAGCCCGTGTGTCCTTCCGGGCAGAGATTTTGCCTCCATGCAGATCATGAAGGCCCTGATGGGCTCCAAGCACGGCCGACCCAGCAGCCTGCCAGAGGTGTCCAGTGCTGAGGCCAGGCGGCTCCGCCGCTTGGCAGGTGACCTCATTGCCTGCCTCGCCCGGCTCCACTTCTTTGATGAGGATCTTGGGTCTCCTGCTGGCAAAGTGAGACCCACACACTCAGCGCGCTACCAGGAGCTGCTGAACATCTCCCAGACCCTGTGGCCAGGGTGTGGCCTTGGGCGAGGCATGCTGGACTTGAGTCTTGGGGACCTCACTTCACTACAGGCCCCGCAGGTGATGGACAACTTCACGCCCACCTCTTCCTCGGGTGTGGACGTCAGCAGTGGCTCTGGAGGCTCCGGGGAGGGTAGCGTGCCTTGTGCCACAGATGGTGCCCTGGTCCCCGAGAGGACGGAGCTGCCCCTGGAAATCTCCCAGAGGCCTGATTCCAGAACTTCGGGGCACCTGGAGGACCTGGGAACCCCGCAGCCAAGTGGTCTCCCAGCTTCTCCCAGCTCCCAGGTGTGCGCTTGTGCCACCAGCGGGGAAGAAGGAGGCGGCCTCGGGGAGCAGATGCTGGGCGATGGCCTGGAGCAATCAGACAACAACCCCGAAGGGTTTGTTGGAAACCCGCTGCAGGAAGCGGAGGCGCAATCAGAAGAAACAGAAGAGACAGAAAGCCCCCCAGAAGAGGGCGTCGAGGAGGCGGGGCTCCTAGAAGAAGCCGGAGTCAGCGGGGAGGAGTCACCAGGTGGGGAAGGCGCACTGGGAGACCCGGGGGTGCCGGAAGAGGAAGCAGGAGGAGACTCTGCTTCTGCAGGGCTGTGTCCCCCAGGAAGCGCAGAGGAATCCGCAGAATGCCCTCCTCGTCCTCTCAGTGAGAGGGACTCCAATGCCAGTGAGCGTCAAACTGGCCCCACATCAAAGTCCAGCTTGGAAGAGCTGTCCAGAGCAGATGTGCTGGGCTGTGAGCAAGCCCCGGCCAGGTTCACCCCAGGGACTGGGGAGTCCAGTGCATCTGCGGCCCACAGAGTGTTTCTGGAGCCTGACCCCACCTGGGTGTCCAAGTTGCTGAGGAAGATAGAGAAGGCCTTCATGAAGCACTTGGCTACTGCCACTGCCGAGCTCCGCGCCCGCTGGGACTTGCAGGACAACCCTCTGCTGGACCAGATGGTGGCCGAGCTAGAGCAGGACATAGGCCTCCGGCTCCAAGAAAGCACTGACAAAGAGCTCCAGAAGATAGAGAGCCGGACTGGGAGGATGGCCCTGGGGCCACCCAGGGAGGTCCTCAGGGGACAAGCGTCCCTGCAAACGGAGCAGCGCCGGCGTCGCCTCCAGGGTCTGCACAACCTCTTGGCCTTTTCTGAGCAGACCTATGCCCGGGCCCTCCACTCCTTCACCCTGGAGGACCGGCCCACCCTCCACGAAGCCCTAGGGGACCTGCCACGTGGGGAGACTGAGGAAGACGAGTTCTGTCCCTGTGAGGCCTGCATTAGGAAGAAAGTGTCCCCTGTGCCTCCAAAGGACACCCCAGGGGCCTCCAGTGCACCTATCAAAAAGGCCTTCGACCTACAGCAAATTCTGCAAAATCTTCAGAAGAAGAAAGAAGGGGGTACTGATGGAGAGGCGGAGGAGAGGGCCCCCGAGGAGACAGGGACAGAGCTGCCTCGGGACATCCCCGCAAGAGCCGGGTCTGTCCAGGGAGCTGATGGGAGTCAGGACCTGGGACCCACGGTGTGCAAGGAGAGTGAGGGTGAGGGGAGCCAGCGGCCCAGCAGAGACGAAGACGCTGAGCTAGAGGAGGCCGAGGAGGCTGGTTACCAGGAGAAGGTGGGGGACGCAGAGGCCGGGAGAGCCCACAGCCGCCATGGCAGCACCGCGGAGGAGGCTGAGCAGCTGGAGCAGGCTGTGACTGAGAAGGAAGGAGCCATGTGTGAGCACTCTGGGGAGGGGGACACCTCGGAGG
The DNA here is from genome assembly GCF_001458135.2 of Marmota marmota marmota. Lineage (NCBI taxonomy): Eukaryota > Metazoa > Chordata > Mammalia > Rodentia > Sciuridae > Marmota > Marmota marmota. The sequence continues at coordinate 1,156,086 of NW_025999944.1, forward strand.
CTGCAGGAGGACCTGGTGACGGTGTCGATGCCACAGAGGCCCAGGAAGCTGGAGGAGGCAGGCGGCTGGAGTCCGCGGGAGGAAGTCAAGGTGAGGAAGAAGGTGGCCCTCTAGCTAGCCCGGGACAGGGACAGAGAAGGGAGGCTTCTGAAAACAGCATCACAGACCAAGAGGTGACCCCACCGTCACCTGCTCCAAGTGAGGACACCCCTCACCCGGGGCCAGACCCCCAAACCCATGACTGCTCCTCCAGAACCTTCACCCTGGGCAACTGCTCCCTGGTCTCCCAGAAAGGCTCAGAGGAAGTTCAGGCAGGCGGAGACCCCGGGGACACTGGGGCCGAGTCAGAGCCACCTGCAGAGGAAAAAGTCACCTCCATGTATCCGGAGAGTTCCACTTCTGAGCATGAGGAGCCCCCTTCAGACCCAGAGACTCTAGAGCAGGAGTCAGGCAGAGACTGTGGCGAAGGCAATGAGGAGAAGGCCCCCCAAAGCTCCCCGAGTGCCTCGGCGGGGGCGGGGCCGGGGGCAGATGGCTTCCACCAAGAAGACCTGGACTTCTAGGCATCAAGCGGCAAGACGGCCTGAGAGTGGGAGCTGCTTTTATTCATATTTTATCCTTAACCCTGAGCACGGCTCAGCCTCAGGGGACTAAAAGGATCATGGGCAAAGATGGAGACTCAACAAGGACGCAGCCCGGCCACACTGTCCCTGAGGTCTGCAATGAGGCTTCAGAGAGGAGCCTGGCCACACATGGCGCAAGGAAGGCTTACCTGCTGCCCCTCTATTATCGGAGGCCAGACGCGGCCCGGTTGTCTGCAGGGCCCAGAGGACGGCGCGGGCTGGAAATGTGCCAGGGTTTCGGTTGGCTTTCTGCTAGCCAGTGCTGCTGGGTCCCTTTCCCCATCGATCCCCCATTATTTTCCTCCTTGGTTTCTCCTGGCACTGACCTTATTTGACTTTGAGGGGCTTTTTTTTTTTTTTCATAGTCTTGAATGTATTTGGTGACTGCAGATGTAAATATTTGGGGAAAACAGATAAATTCAGGGCATTGGATAAAGTTTGTTCTTAGCCCCAAAGTCCAAGTGTTTTTTCTTAATTCATATATTTTGTAAAGAAAAAAAAAAAAAAAACAGGAAGAAGAAGGGCTTACTCCTGATCCCATCAACCAGAGGCAGCTTCTGTTTCCCAAGCATGTGCAGTTGAGATTGTTCTTTGTATAACATTTATATGCTGCTTAAAAAGAAAAGAAAAGAAAAGAAAAGCTTAGCTAGGTAAGAATTTCCCTATTTCTCTCAAACATTGCATAAACCTACTTTTACACCTGAAAAACGGTGCATTGTGAGAACATGAAGTACCTCACCTTTACCTACTGATGTCCATTTTGGCTTCCGTTATTATTTTCTTACAATATTTTTTTTTCTGAGCTTCTGAGGCTTTCTTTAGGATGATCCCAAGCATGAAATTACTGGGCCAAATGATATCAACATTTCTAGGCTCTTGGAATACTTTAACCTAACTATTTTTCCAACAGTGGGTATATCGCTGTGGTCATCAGGGTTGGCAGTGCCCTTACAAATAAGAAGTCATTTGCTATTTTTATAGGCAAAGGCAATACTTCATTTTAATGGGGTACTATTTTAGATATATCTGATTACTAATGAAATAAAAAACTTTAGGTTTAAAATGTTTGCATATAGATTATATGTGTATGCCTTTTACCCATTTTTCTATTGATGTCCTAGCCCTCACCCCTTTTTAAAAAAATTTAATCACATGTACCCATCATCATTTTTTTTTTAAATTCACTTATTATTTTTGAGATTTAAAAAAAAAAAAAAAGCTCTCTGTCCTCTTCTTCCATAGCAGGCCATGGGCTGGGTCCTCTCTACGTAGGGAGCTCCCAGATGGGACCCAATTTCTTTGATTAGTTCTCAACTGTTCCCTGTTCATTTTGTGGTATCCAGATTCACAAAAATGGACATCTGTGACACAGGAACAGGGTTCAGTCACTGGTTTTTTTAAACGTATCCACCAAAAGCAAAGGTCTAAGTGTGCTGTCTGTAGTCACCTACTCTGCAGACGGAGGAGATGTCTCAATAAAACGTGGCATGTTTTAAAATTTCTATGCAGGTGATTCCTTAAGGTTTTTGCAGTAAATAAAGACATAAGCACGTGTCTACACACACACACGAGTATTTATGTCTGGAGGGTGGAGTCTTGAGCTGGTTTTCCAACAATCAATCAGCATCGACTGACACTGATACTGGCTGAGGGGCTGGTGGAGACCAGGGCCAGCCGTCAGGCAGAGTGAAGCAGCAGCACCTTCTTAGATGGCCCAGTGGGACAGATGGCAGAGTGAGCTTGGTCTGGATATGGTGATGTGCACAGCTCTCCAGCTCTTGTCACTGTGAGTTGGCATGAAGCATCCAGCAGGCACCTCCTCTGTGATTTGAGGTCCCCAGTCATTCCCCGAGAGACGCTCCAGTGCCTGAGTTTGACTTCCTGCTGTCTCCCCTAATGCCAGAGTCCCTGCCACCCACTACCAGGTGCTTCGTTGAAGTGGCACTGTCTGTCTCTAGCAGGAGAATGTGTGGAAAGAGCATGAAACGTGGGGTTGGAGGGCCTCGGTCAAGTCCTCAGGCCCAACACCTGTGCAATGGCAGACGAGACCACACAAGAGACTGCGTTACCCACACATTGAGGAATATGGACATTTTAATTATGGCTGCTCTGTGTTCAAAGCTCCAACTCTCTCAGGTACCATACTGGAATCGTCACAGAAATTATTCCGTGTCACCTTCCCAGCACATCTGCCAAGTAAGCACGTAGACGTTGTTAGGCCCATTTCACAAATGAATAAACGGGGGGTGGGGGGTGCATAGGAGACAAACTTGCCTCCGCCCACAAAGCTAGTTAGGGGCGAGGCCAACTCTACGCTCAGCTATTTCAGACTCTAAAGTCCATGTCCTTTTCTATTGTATCTTTTTTTTTTTTTTCATTGCAATTCAGGTCCTGTGAATAAGTAACTTAGCTAAAGGTGGGGGACACTTTGTTGAATGTACTGCAAAAGAGTGAAGGCTTAGGAAAATAAATTAGAAGGGATTCTTTTGCTGATTGCATTGTCTTTAGTAGTGTTCTACTTCTGTACAGATATCAGAAGCAGGCGAAAGCCTGGGTTCATAAAGCCAAGGGTTGAACTGAAAACTTACCTATCTATCCACGGGATTCTCCTCTTAGTTACAAACACCTGCTTTAAGCCTCCAAATATTTCTGCCCTTTATGTTTTAAAAACTTGCTGTTAATGGACAACTCCGTGCTTTCTTCTGGCTTGGAGATAAGGAATCTCATGGCCATACCTGAGGCGGGGATCTTGGTGTCCCCTCCCCACCCCTCCCCACCCCTCCGCCACAGCAACTGTGCAGCTCATGCCTCTGTAATTCAGCGTCTCTTGAAAAGGCTGGTGATCCTGTGGTCTTAGCCAGCTCCTGAGTCAAAATTTGAGCCATTCATCCCTCCAAACTCTGCCCAAGTACTTACGGCATCGGTGGTAAGGCAAAACCTTTTACCTGGTTGGGGAAAGAACCAACCCTTCCCCCCACCCTCATTGTCCGGCTGGCAGAGATCAGAAAGTCCAGGCTGTAAGGATCACCTTTCAGTGGCTGGGAACCTAAGACCCGTGTCCAGGACCCACACCCAGAAACTGACTTTATTGACCTGATTAGGTCTCTAGTTCTACTTCTTTTTAATGCTTCCAGATGCATTGGATAGCTGGTTGAGGTGGCTGGTCCCTGAGTTAGCCAACATCCTCCTGACAGATCCACCTTGGAGAAGGGTGGCCTTTCCCAGAGCTCCCTAGTACCCCTCAGCCAGAGGCAAGAGAGAAAAGCAATAAAGAGCAAACTGCTCCCTGGTCCTCAGACCATGTGCCCTCTTCTTGTGGGCCCCCACCTTCCTGCTCACCCAGATCCCTGCATCAATCTCCCCAAGGGCCCTTCTAAAATGACCAGAGTGAGGGGACCTGCCTCAGTCTTATCAGACTGAGGAGGAGTGGAGTGGGGTAGCCTGCTGCAGGTTCCCAACAAATCATGAGCCAGCTGTCTTCCCCTCACTTTACCCTGCCTCGAGAAGCCTAGTAAACATACAGCTTGGCTCGTGCAAAATCCCTATCCAGGGAGTCTGATGTGGGGCCCGAACGTGCAACTCAACAAGCACTGGCTTAAACACCAGATGCCTGCATTTATCAGTCAGACCCTCACCCCACCAGGACTGGGCATCCCCAAGGGGCTGAGCACCTCTCACCAGCCTCAGCCCCACCAATACACATACACACACACACACACACACACACACACACACACACACTTGAGGCACACACATGCACACAGGTTCCCATGCACACACACACACACATATGTGTGCACAATGCAAACATTCACACACCCATGCGCAATGCGCACCTGTGCACACAGGCACACAGGCACTCACACACGTCCATGTGCGCAGATGGTCTTACTGTCCCTCGTTACACAGTCTCCCCGGGGAATGCTGGTCAGCCCCAGTTGCCCTCTCTCTCCGCTCCGCCTCCTGAGAGGCAATTAGGTGGGTAAAGATCACCCTCCCTGATCCTCTCTCCCCGCCCCCACGTCCAGAGGCCCAGCAGGCAACACAGGCCCCTGGGACGTGTGTAAAGGGATGTCACCCAGGACACACAGACCTGGGCTGCCAGGTCTCTGGCTCAGTCCCCGTCACTGACCAGGCCAACCTCAACAAAGTGACTAATTTGTTTATCTTGTGCCGCCGCCAGCCCTGGCCTCCTGGGGGAATTGGCACTGGGTCTTTAGGCTTCCTACCAGCAAAGTGCTGAGTCTGAAAGGACCTGAACCAGGGATAGGGGCTGCTTTCTCATGGAGCGCCTCCTTGGGACCTGGCCCCTACCCTTCCCCTGCCTCCCCTCCACTCTGAGAGGTACCTACAGAGCCCACTAGGCCTGCATCCCTACAAGGCCTCACCAGGTCCACCTGGGTCTCCCTGCTCCCAGATTGTGAGGTCTGGTTGGGAATGAAGTGAGTCCATGGCACCGGTCCTAGCTGAGCAGGTGGATGAGGAACCCCTCTGCTGCTGCCCCCGCCCCTTCACGCAGTTCTTTACCTAGCTGCCCCATTGCACCCTGGGGGCAAGGCCCCCTATGGCTGCCATCCACTTCCAGATGCCAGCTGCTTTCCTGCCACCACCACCGGGGATGAGTGGCTCCTAACAACTACTGCCCCTGCTCTGGGACCACCTTCCCTTCTTGCCCCCCGGCAGCCCAGTGCTGGCTCCTTGCAGGGCAAACTCAGGTGTCCATTGCTGCCCTCTACCTGCAGCTCCCGGTGACTTCATCAACTCTATTGTTCTTCTACTACTTTGGGGCAGATGCTCCCCACATCCAGGCTCCCACCAAGGCTCTTTCCAAGCTCCCAGTCATCCTCCTTTGAAAGCCTGATCCTGACCCACTGCTCAGACCCAGCCCTGGCTGACCTGGCTTCTTCTGCCCACCACACACCTGCCAAAGCAGCCCGGGGCCTGGTGGTTCCTCCTCATGGTCACCCTCCCTGCTGCCCACGGGGTCTCCTCTGAGAAGCTCTCTCAACTTTGTGCTCAGCCTGGGCCACTACCCTCTCGGAGAGGAACACCTCAGCACGTGGCATTTGCCTGTGACTTGCCCAGGGTGCCTCACCACACAGAGTCAAGGCCAGGTCTGGAAAGGTTGGGTGCAGCCCTCAGGCTCACTCTGGTGGGCTCCGCTTCCTCCCTTTCCTCTCCCTCTGCCTGTGTCCCCTCCCTTACCTTCCCTCTTCATTACGCCATTGCATTTAGCAGCTGGAGAAGACTGGGTTCCTGAGGAGCTGCCCTTGGAGGAGCCCGTGTCTGGGCTACAGGCCTGAGGGGAGGAGCACCGGGTCCCTTCCTGGGCCCACACCCACAGGCTCACACTGGCTGGGCTTCAGGGCCTGGGCCCTGTGGAGCACCTAGCCCCGTCCTGGATAAGTCCTCAAAGGCTAACTCGGGCTGTGGCTACGAGGCCTTTGCTCTGCAGACTACCTGGCCCCTGCCTGGACCTAAAACCCACAGACTCACACTGGCTGGGATACAGGCCCTGGGTTCTAGGGAATACCTGGCCTTCTTCTGGGCCAGCACCCACCGGTTCACTTGGGACTGGGCTGGGAGGCCTTTCCCGCACCTTCCTGGGTGTTCACACTCATCTGCCCACGGAGCCTGCTCTCTGTCGAGTTCCCGACTTGATACTGGGCTCAGCATCCACAGGCTCTCCCCGACCTGGGCTTCCAGGCTTCTCTCTGTGGAGGAGTTCCCTGTTCCCTCCTGGGCCCAGGAAGCATGGGCTCCCTCTGGACTGGCTCACTCTGGCCTGAGCTGTGCGGCTCTCCCTGTGACAACCTAAACCTAGAAATGACAGGCTCTCCCAGGGCTGGGCTATCTAGAGGCCTGTGCTCTCTGTAGCTCCTGGTCCAGTCCCAGGCCCAGTTCCCATGCTGGCTCTGGCCTCAGGCCCTGTGCTCACTCAGTGGAGTACTGGCCCTTCTGCACCCAAGATCTCTCCCAGCCTGGGCCATGGGCCTTCCTGCCCGTCTCCGGCCCACTCCAATGCCTCAGCTGCTCTCACTGGCCCCTGCACAGCTGAAGAGGTGGAAGGTGGGAGCAGTGCATTTCTAGGGGTGCATGGCCCGGGGTGTAGGCAGGGATCCTCCCTCTTCAGATTTCTGACTCTTCCTGCAGTGTCCCAGAAAGAACAGGATCACTTCCCAACATTCCAGGCTGGCTGGGAGCACCCTGCCTGGAGGCAAAGGGACGAGGGAGCGAGCGGATGACTTCGCAAAGCTCCAACCATCATGCAGTTCCTGGAACGCAAACCTGGGACAGCCACCTGCTGGGCCAGGGATGGGCAGGTGGGAAGACTGAGGGTTGGAGCATGACTCATTTTTTGGACAAGCCTGAGCCCCACATCCTATTCCATCTGCCCCAGCACAGCAGTGAGCTGTCCTTGCCTGGAGATCGGCAGGCCTGACTGGACAGGTGGCTCCAGTGCTGGTGACCTAGCCCTTGTGTTCTGCCGTGGGTAGCAGTTACCTGTCTCCCCTTGTCTCCTCGGCCTTCCAAGCTCACTTGGGTTCCCCAAGTGATACTGCAGTCAAACTCACAGGGACTTCTGAAGACTTTACAGGATAAACTGAGTCTGTTCCCACCTGGGCCCAGGCCTCTTCCCCCCCAGGCTGTGTCCGTTCATCCTGGTCTGCCAGGCCGCGTGGCAGGAGCTCAGGGTGCAGACAGGAAGCCAGCACCCCCATGGTCCCCTGTATTGTATGTACCTGCAAAGAGCCCCCACCGGGGGTTCACTAGCCTCCCCCTCCTGATGAGTGAGGGGTCCTGCTCCATGTGCCCATAAACCAGGGAAACTGAGGGACAGTAGACATGGCCTCGGCAGCAACCCCGGGTCAAGCAGAAAAGGTCAGGTGGTCCAGGGTCTCTGGGCAGCGGCAGTGGTGGAGTGCGGCTCCTCCAGGAGGCGTGAGTGGGGCTAGGGTGGGTCAGGGGTCATCAGCAGAGGCTGAGGGTCAGGGGCCCTAGGATGGAGGTGACCCTAGTGAAGAAAAACTATAGGCAGGCCACGTGGCTTGTGTGTGTGTGCACACCCATGCCTGATGGGCCTGTTTGCATGTGTGTATGTGTCTGCATGTTTGTGTGTGTGCACATGGGGGGCAGGTGGCTCTGTGGGAGGCAGGTGTGGGCCAGAGGGAGCCACGTGACACAGGAATGTTGCCTATTTGAGGAGGGGGCTCTGGAAGGAAAGAGGAGGGTGGGGGCGGGGACTCTCAAGAGCTTCAAAGAAATAGATGAGCTTCAGCAGACCCCGGGGCAGGCCCGCAAGAGTCCTAGTGTGGCTTCTTCCTGGGCCATCAGCCAGCCCTGCTGGCAGCTGACCCTGGCCCAAGACCCACCAGGTCCCTAGGTTGGGGTGTCCAAGCCACCATGAGGGGTGTGGCCTCCTCTCCTCCAGATGTTTCTGCCTGAGGCCACACACTCTGCCAGCCACAATGGCTTTCCTCAATACACAAGGCTTCCCGTCCTGTCTGTTCCCAGCCAGCAGAATGATCTGCAGGGCTGATGACCTTGGAGGACTCAGCCAGCTCTTCCCAGCTCTGAGAGCCAGGGTTCATGAGGTCCACCCTGTGGCTAGCAGCCAGGGCACAGGAGTCATAGTGAAGGGCTCCCCACCTTACCCAGGAACACCTGCTCCCAGACTGGTGACTGGAGCCTTGGGAATGCTCTGCTGCTTTCTCCCTGCTAGGAGGAGGCTTTCACAGCAGGGGGCCACACCCCTGCTTCTGTCTCTCCTCTGTGGTCCACAGGCCCAGAGGGGTCATGCCCCTGCCCAAGGTCACACAGCAAGTCAATGTAGGAAACAGTTTTCCTGATGTGTAGGCTCCACGGGGCAAGAACATAGACCTCCCATCTGCCTCTCTCAGCTTGGTGTGGGGTGGAGCCCGGCGGGGAGGCAGCACCCCAGCCTAATTAGACGCTGTAGAGGAGCAGGGACGTGGGGGGCGTGCTCAGAGATTAGTGCCCCCTCCATAGATCATAGGCATGCCAAGGACATAATAAATAATCTGCCCAAAGGTTTTAAAGGTAAAAATCAGCAAACCATTAATAATATCCCCGGAACCATACATCACGCTGAAATCTTCCCATTATGCGCTCCCGGGCCGATGCGCATTTTCTCAGCCACAGTTTTTCTCCCCCTTTCCAGTGTGTCTGCTGCAGCTCGAAGCCCCTCCCCCATGGCCCACTACTCCAGGAAGGGTGGGGGTGAGTCCTTTTGGGGGGGGGCATCTGTTGTCCAAGGCAGTTTGTGCAGGAGTGTGGTGGTGGCCGAGAGGTGGGGCCGGGGAGGTTGCCCACCCCTTTTTTGGCACCCTACACTCTGTTTCCTTCTAAGGTGGGATGGAGCCTGCAACCTCCGCCCCTCCCCCAGCTCCGAGCAGGAATAACGCTGTGGCCTCCCTCCCAGTGACAAGGAGGTTTAATTAATTAACACAACAGGGTCACTTTAAATAGGAGAAGAGCTGACTGCTGCGGTTTCCAGCCTGGGTGTGCGCTCTGCCTACAGGGAGGACAGGCGGGCAGCAGGCCAGGCCCTGGCTCCGCGGGCTTGCCTGCGCTGGACCTGTTTTAGAACTGAGGGTGACCCGCGGTGACCAGCGACTCCCGAGCTGGAGGGAGGAGGGAGGAAAACCCAGGCAGAGCAGCTGGCCATGGGCCAGGCAGAGCCAACTCTCCTGGCCAGCAGACCCAGAGCAGGTGGCTGGGCCTGTGGCATAGGGGTGTGGTGACGTCTGGTAGAGAGACCAGGCCTCGCATGGAGCCCCTCAGCACAGCTGGCGAGACTGGCCACACCACCCTGACTTCAGCTTCCTCCACGGGACGCAGGAGTGTCAGGCGGGCACAGGCGCAGTCTGAGGAGTCCGTCTTTGAGGGCCGTGGGCACAGTGCCGCTCTAACCTCCACGACGGGAGTGGTGGCCTGGAAGAAGAGTCCCACAGAGGCAGAGGAGGACTTCTGCACTCACTGGCTTGGCCTCCTGGGAGGGCCCCTCGGGACCCTGGCAACTTGGGAGGTGGCTTTCGGGGTCAGCTCTTTCGTGCTAAGCCCGTGAGACAGTTCCCTCCCCTCAGGCCTGTTTCCTCACCAGCTCTGAAGTGCTGGGTCCTGTCACCTCCCCGCACGGTCCCTCGGGCTCCCTGGAGTAGAGCTGGCTGCATGCTGGGGGTCCTGCAGGAGCTCTGGAGTAGTCAGTGCAGAGCATGACTACTGCCTGCCTCCACCCTGGCTGAGTGTGTCCCCTCCACTGCCTGGGGTTCTGTGCCACCCCTGCCCCAGATCAGAGGGATCCCCAGAGCCCACCTGTCACGTGCATTGTTGGCACATTTTAAAGCCCCTCGGTTTCCACCAGCCTCTGAACAGCCCAGAGAAGCCGCACACGGCCTCCCGTGCCCTGTGCTGGGTGAAGACCGGAGAGATCCTCGTGGTGAAGGGTTTCTGGTAGAGGTGCCAGTGAACGGGAGCCGCGGGGGCGCCAGTGACGGCGTGGAAGAGGAGGGTTCTGAAAGCCCCTCTCCCCTGGCCGTTTCTGCCTGACTTCTCCTGAGGCTGGAAGACTTCCTGATCCAGGTCACCCCCTGCCCGCTTTCTTCACAGGACCGTCCATCCAGCACCAGGTCCCCAGGCACAGAAGAAGGTCTGAGGGGCTTGGCAGCTGGGCCCCACCCCCCATCCTTCTTCCTTAGCCCCTGCTTTGCCCAGCCACAGCATCCTGCTTACCAGTAGCGTGGTTGGGGCAGGTTACCCATTTCTCTGAGCCTCAGTTTAGCCATCTTTCAACCTGGCCGCATCCCTGCTGGCCAAAGTGGCTGTGGGAACTCAGTGCTGTAGATACTCAACGCAGAAGCTATTTCTGTGACAGGCTGGAAGCCGTTTGACACAGAGGTGTCCCAGAGGTGTGGAAAGCTGCTGGGTTCACCTGGGAGAGAAGCACGCGGGGTGGGGAGGCGAGTTTCAGCACAGGGCCTGTGAGGGACTCTCAAGAAGGGAGGGCCTGAGAGGAGGCCCCGGAGCTGGGGACTCCAGGGCAGAGAACAGAGGAGTCGCTGCAGAGGTCTGGGCACCAGCGAGGGTCCCTGTGAGCAGAGCAAAGGCAGGCATGGGGACAGGATGGCTTTCTGGCTCCCAGGGCCCTGGCTGCGCTCCTCACAGAGGTATCAGTGCTGATGACAGAGTGCACTTTGTCCAGCGCTGTCCTGAGAGACTCCAGGTTCTCTCAATTCCCTGTCACTGTGACAGACCCTCAGCCCCCTCAGGACTTGATGGATGGCCCTGAGCTGGCTTTCATGCATCTCCGTCTTCCCCAGAAGCTGTGACACAAGTAATTGGTGTCACCTCCGTGATTGCATGCCAAGTGCTGACAAAAGAGTCCTCCACGGGGGCGGCCGGGCTCTGCCCTGGACTGTGTGGAGGAGGGGACTGCCGGGACCTGACCTAGTGCAACCCCAGCTCTAGAGGTGGGGGGTGGTCACCCAGGGAGTGGACACTGCCTTGTCCCAACCCAGAACAGATGCTGAATCCTCCACCGACGCAGCCCTGTGTTGGGGATCATGATTTGTCCCCCAGCTGCCCCTGTGTCTGAGTGCACAGGTCTGTGTGATTCGGTCACTAGCTCTTGGCATCCTGGGCACATGGAGTTGGAGGGTCTTGAGAGTCACGGTCCCCTGGTCCCTGCTAGCAAAGCAGCTGGTACTCCCCACTGTAGTGGATACGTCTAAGGCTGAATGGGTTTTGCCCCAAATCGATTGTGGTGTCGGAAGGGGAGGCTCAAGGGGAGGCCTGGCGGGTAAAGCCAGGTGACCACATAACCTTTGTGTGACACTGGCCTGGACCTCCCTGACCTCCAGTGTGGAGGGGAGTGGGCTGGCCTCTGGGAGGCCTCATCTCCCACACAGAGGATGGCAGTCCCCACAGCTCAGCACAGAGGCCCTGCACACCGCTGCCCCGGCCTTGCCAGAGGAGCGCCTCCGACTCCACGCCACAGGACACCTCCCCAGGGGCTGACCAGGGAACCCGGGCAGCTGCACACACCTCCACCTTCCCTGGTGCTCTGGTACCTGCCCCTCCCTGGAGCCCATCAGCAGAGAGCGGGACCACGAGCCGGTCCCAGCGTTCCACCTGACTGGCTTCCACCTCAGCTGCTGCCTAATCCAGAGAAGCTGCCAGAAACAGCCCCAGAGCCACTGGCTGCTGTCACAGTGAGATGGCCCGGAGAAGACATCCACAACCTACCCGAGGTCTCTTCATGAGGCCACTGAGAAACTTTTTTGTTTGTTTCAGTATCAGAAATAATATTTTGGGTTTTGCTCCTCCCATGGAGGTGTGATGGATGGCGCTCTCTTCCCTGAGCACCACGGCAGCCCCCGGCGGGAGCTGGGCGTGCTGGCTGCACCGTCACGGACCCTTCCTTACGCTGGCCCGCTTTGCCTCCCTTCCTCATTTCTGTTTCCCTCTCCCTTCCTTTGATTTACTTTGTCCTACGTTGTATCCCTCGGGTTGCTTTAAGTCCTGTTGGGCATCCGCTGGGGCTTAGCAGAGAACCAACAGCACAGCGCCAGCACAGCCTTCTGGACAGGCACAGGAAGGGACCAGTGTTCCTCAGGGGCGCATCACTGCCCCCACCCTAGGGCCAACCCTCCTGTGGCCTCCAACTCTGAGGAAGAAGATCATACCCCCCCCCAAGTTTACTCCAGACAGAGAGGCAGCCCGGCCCGGAGGCAGCCCTCTTGAGAACCCCTCCACCAGCACCTGCAGGGCACTCACCATGGGGACAACATGATCTAATTTATGGCCAAGCCCCCAGCTATCCAGCCTCCCTGTGCCCCCAAGGGCTAGCCTGCCTGAGTGGTTGGCAGGCCCCCACGTCCCTGCCGTACTCCAAGGTGGGTGAAGGGTCCTCCTGCTGGACAGGCAGCCCTGTGATGCCTGTGGCCTCCTGGGAACACTTGTCCTACTGTCTGTCCACTGGGGAGGCTGCCAGGGCCCTTCCTGGGTCAGTGGACTCTGACCTGCACCTGCCCCACTCATGGGGGAGGGGACCTGGGGCTGGAGTAGTGACGCGGCTCCCTTACAGAGAGCCCTGCTCCCTGGGGAGTGGAGCCCTGGGCGCCCCCATGGAGCAGTCTCCAGCTTGGCCCCTGGGACCCGCAAATCCTTCCTCCCTCGTCTGCCCAGCCTGGGAGAGTCCCTGCCGCCGCTCATTGTCCCACTGTTGCCACTTTTCCTCCGCCGCATTGTTCCCTTATCAGCATCCTCCACGCTGCAGCGGCTGCACAGGAAAGCCAGGCTGCTGCCCAGGCGGGCGCGAGGCCGCACACCGGCCAGGTGTCCTGCCACACAATCGGTCCCTGCAGCCGCGTCCCTGGGTCCTGGCCGTCTGGGGTGCTAGGGTGGCGCAGTACCCAGCACAAGATCCTGCTGAATTGGGGGGGTACTGGCCTCCATGCACAGGGTCAGGGCAGGAGCCTCAGGCCTGGGCCTCACCTTCTAGCTGTGACATAAGAAGGAGCAACGGCATCTCCAATCTCCCCACTGAGGCGACGTCCTGCACAGCCTGGGGTCTCTGTATCTCAGTGTCTTTGGTTAAGCATGGGCCTGCCAGTTCTTTTGAAAGGACCAAAGAAGGAGAGGCCGGAGGTGCTTTGGAGACTGTCCTTGTGGGGCCAGCATCAGGGTGGCTGGGTAGGAATAGCTTGCATCACCCACAACTTCTTACTGATGTGAGGGGTTTAGACTGGGGCTGTTCCAAAAGGCAGCTTGTACTCAGGACTGGGAACCAGGGAAAGAGAGAACCGCTGGCGTCTCCACTGGGCAGAGAGTTCTGGAGCCTCAAGGAGAGCAGGCGGTACAGAGGCACAAGATGCCTAGTTAAATTCGAATGCTTTTAAAAATGTGAATGTCTCATGTGATGTTTGTCACAGATATACTAAAAAAAAAATTTGCTCTTCATCCAAAATTCAGATGCGATTGGGTGTGTTTTATCTGGTCCAGATGTGGCAGGGAGGTCCTCAGGAGGTTCAGACAGGGTGGGGCATGGGTGGGGCATCTTCCCGACTTGGCTTCAATTCCCTGGAGTTTCTCTGGAGCCCTTTCCAGAATCTTCTCTGGGTTGGCTCTCAAAGGCCAGGGGATGCTCCCAGGCCTCGGCCCTCAGAGCAGCCTGCTGCCTGCTGAGGTGGAGCCTCTTCATCAGCGCCTGTGAGGGTGAAGGGGAAGTCTGCCCAGCTAGCAGAGGCCCAGGAAGGAACCAGACTGTGAGGCCCACAGGTGGGTGCATCTCGCCCCCTGCTGGCAATGGCAGATATAACTGGGCTTGTCAATCAGGACAATCAGAGGCTGTCACCCACCAGAGAAGCTAGATTCAGGGATCTGATTCAATTTTTTTTTTTAATCTGTTGAAAAACCTAAACTGTGGATTTTCTGTAAAGAAAAATTCACCCCACTGAGTCTTTATTACTGAAAAATTCCATTTCTTTTACTCCAATCTAGCAAGAACGTGGAGAAAATAAAATACAAAGTACACTAGTTTTATGTCCCAGATAGGAAGAACTTGGAAAGTTCTAGAAACAAAAAAGGACATAGCAACCTTGAGGTAATGTCTCTCAGGTCCTTCAGAGGATGGAGCACAGGTTGGGAGGACACACAGATGCAGAAGGGCTTCCCATCTCTGGGGCAGGAAGCCAGTATCTCACTACTGAGAAGGAGATTCTGAGGCCCTGGCTGTGGAGGTGGGGAACTGGCAGCTGAGAGTTCCAAGCAGGGAACTCTCTGCTTCTGTGATTCTCTTTGCTGTAACTCAAGACACTTCCAAGTGACCAGCCGTCTCAGTACCAGACTCTACACTCTGCTTGTTAGACCCTAGCCCACTCCCATCCACGAGGCTTGACATAATGTCCTGAAACAGGGAACTATGACACTTTCCCTCTCTGGGGACACTTACAATCTTGTTACAGAGCTGGGGCCTTCCAAGAAACGGAGACGATGTGAAGACCCCCCTTCAAACCCTGATTCTTGAGATCAGGTCAGAAAGATTTCAGACATGTCACTCAGAAACCAGAATGAGTTTATTGAAGGGATAGGAAAGGGGAAGGGGACACTTTCAAGGGAGAGAGAGGGTCCTCTCAGAGAGGAGAGTGACAGTGTGCCTCTCCTGCACTCCAGTTTTATTGGGGATCCCAGAGAACTTTCCAGAGAATTCAGCTCAGGTCCACCTCTTGATTTTAACTGACCGCAGGACAATCTCAGACTTTCCAAGTCCCCACTGCCATGGCAACTCTAGGTCACCTTGGCCCATGCTGACCAGCTCTAATTGGATTCTTAACCGTCCATTCTTACAGACTTTATGGTTAGGAGAAACGATTCTTATCTCCTAGAGTTTCAGGATCTGGTCACAAAAGTGTCCTCCTTCAGGGCAACTTGGGATCCTCTTATCAACATTATTTTGGGCCTGCATTTCTCCTGAAGTGAACAGGTAGTTTGCTGAGGAATGTGACATGTCCTGTCCACTTAGGCCAGGAAGGGCTGCAGGGAAATTGCTTCTTGGGAAAGAAAACCTGTGGGGGCCAGCACCGTGGGCCCACTGTATAGCTCTATTCTCTTGACCGCCTGCTCCCACCGTCTGTTCCCTAATGGTCTGAGCAGGAAAATGGCAAAGTGGCAAGTGCAGACCAACACACCCCGGCGGGCCACACATCCTTGTGAGTAAATGAATCATAACAAATAGCACATTTAAACATAGACTTCAGGGGTGGGTTGTGGCTCAGTGGCAGAGCCTTGCACATGTGAGGCACTGGGTTCCATCCTCAGCACCACATAAATATAAATAAACAAAGATATTGTGTTCCTCTATAACTAAAAAATGTTTAAGAGTAAATAAAAATAGAGTTCATGATTCAGGTCAGTTTCAGGTTCATGTCAAAGCGAAGCTAAAAGTAGAGATTTCCCATACACCCCCACCAAAGACATGCACAGCCCTGCTCCACAAACCCAGCCGAGTGGTGCATCTGTCACAGCTGACCAACTTGCTCTGACATTGTTGGCACCGAGTTCACGGTCCACACCAGGGTCCACTCTGGGTAGGGTGCTTTCCGTGGGGTGGGCAAATGCATATTGGCACCTGTGCATCACGGTGGTGTCAGACAGATAGCTTCACTTCCCTGCAGACTGTGCTCTGCTTAGCCATTCCTCCCCCGCTCCCTCCCCTGGCCCTTGGCAATTGCTGATCTTCCATGGTTTTGCCAAACAGTGTATTGTTCAAAGCTGCAGACTCCACAGATGTCACCGGAAATCGGAAAAGCAATGGAGACAAGCTTCTGGCTCTGTGCACTTTCCACTTGACACAAGCTGCCACTGCTGAAGTCCTTTGCTCTGCCACTGTCCCTCCAGCAACTCTTGCCCTGCACCTGCCTCAGGTGTGCCCATTTCTACACCAGGGCAGTTAGCAAGTCTAACATCGCACAGAAGCAACTGGGGTCTACACAACACCCCACTAAACCCAACTAAATAAAGCTTCAATTCAGCACCCCCCTATCCAGACCTTAAACATGCAGTTGCTCCTCCAATGCCAGCCAGCAACGGGCACCTCCACAGGAGGGGAATTCTGAATGGAAACAAACAGCAGGCTTACTCCACTTGTGATCAGAAGAGCTTACTTTCGGAATCTCACAAACACATGTGCCTGGGAACAGGTTGCTAGGGTGCTCTGTCTAGCAACCAGGAGTCCCAAGGCTTAACCTCCACCAACTTCACCATAAACCTCCCAGTTCATGTGCACCAAGGCCAAGGGTCAACACAAGTAATGTTTATACAATCCACAACAATATGGCTGGATTTTAGAGAATGACATGATGGACATTTGGGTGTTTGGGGGGGCACTTCCAAGCAGCCTTGTAAGAGGGACTTGTCTTCTGATTTGCAAGCCCAAGAAGCAATCAAATGCTCTTTATCTACTGTCTGTAAAGTCTCTACATCCTAAACTCTCAGGCAATGTTACATTTAATCTGCCAACGTTCAACATAGGCCCAACCTGTACTGCCCCAACCTATCCCGTCCTCCACCCCAGAGATGCCTGGTAAACAGGAATAATAGAGGGAGGCATCTCAGGGAAGTAGCGGGATCTGCTGCACCGTGAAGGCGAGGTTCAAAGTGAGTGGAACAGAACAGGAGGAAATGTCACACAATGGATGCAGGTTGGTTTAAGGGTTTCCTGCGGGGGAGGATGGCTGCCCCCCGGGCTGGGCTGAGTTCCTGGGCAAGGCAGGGGAGCTCTTTGTGAGCTGACAGGCTTCTCATCTACTCAGCTGACTTGGACATGGCGTGAAGGCACGAGAAAGTAAGATGCCTACTCCCAGCAGCAGCAGAATTCTTCCTCTGCCCAGGTTCATGGTTGGACTTTAGGTAAACAGTGCCCTCTACTGCTAAAGAGCTTGCATTACAGCTCAGATGGCAGCAGCTGTTCCCAAAGAGACTGAACCCGCAGAGGGACATGAGACAAGATGGAAATGATGGTACTAAGCATCTTCAACCAAAGCTGAGGTTCCATCCCAGCACCACACAGGCCTTCCATATCTGCAAGTTCAGTCCCTGAGGACTCAGCAAACTGCAGATTGCAAACACACTTAGGCCTACTGAATACGTACAGACTTCTGATGTCATCATTCTTAAACACAGTACAGCAGCTATCTAGGTAGCATTACATTGTGTTAGGTATGATAAGTAATGCAAAGATCATTTAAAGATTATGAGAAGATGCACAAATCCCATACCATTTTATGTAAGGCACGCAAGCATCTTGGATTTGGAGATCCACGGGGGATCGTAGAACCTGCAGGGGATGAGACTATATTTAGAATTTAGCATTGGGCTGAGGTTTGACTTCATAACCCTTTAGAATTGTGTCAGCATCAGGATACAAGAAGATTCAAATATCTGGATAACTCAAAAAGCAAAATACCCTTCCACCTGTTGAGGCCCAGTGGATTAGCTAGTGGGCCTACTCACCAGGACAGGTTTTTGGAAGCAGAGTGGAAGGCTTTGTGATTCTGAGCCTATTCTAAGAATCAGAGTCAAGCACATGTAGCCCTCCAGGGCTTCTGACTTTATGTAATCTGAGATCATTAAATCTCAGGCTTCCTTAGAACTTGAAATAGCTCCCCCGGAAAGCCAAATCTTCTCCTAAACGTGTTTGTAGACTACAAAATACGTGGTGATCTAAAATAATCCAGGCTCGACCATTTGAGACGAAAGCCCCGAGTCCACGTTCCCTTGGATCCTTGGCTTTCTGGGTTGGGGGGGGGGGTCAGCTGCTGCCTTCCTAGCCTGGGCCTTTGAGGGAGCTACTCTCTCCTTGAGCCCCTCGCGGTGGCCCCCTTCTGACTTCGGACACTTTCCTGACTTCCCCACCCCCCTCCCTTCTTGGCCTGTAAAGTAGGGAGACAGATTTCCGACCCCAGATGGGCTG
>NW_025999944.1:1174224-1219374 GCF_001458135.2 Marmota marmota marmota
GGGGGGGGGGGGCAGCTGCTGCCTTCCTACCTGGGCCTTTGAGGGAGCTACTCTCTCCTTAGCCCCTCGCGGTGGCCCCCTCTGACTTCGGACACTTTCTGACTTCCCCACCCCCTCCCTTCTTGCCTGTAAAGTAGGGAGACAGATTGACCCAGATGGTGTTTCAGCGCCCTCTGAGATCTAGTAACCCCACTTTCTTCTCTCAGCTTCTGCCAGGATCCTTCTGGGTGGAACAGTCACCTTTCTGGGACAGGGACAAAGGGTCCCAGTGGTGGACATCTAATGCCAGGAAGCTTCTGCAACCTGGGGTCCTGACCACTCTCTCCTGCAGTCACATCTGAAGGAAGATGTCTGCCCCCTCCCAGACTGTATTAATGGGGTTGAGGAAAGCCTTCCAGGCACCAGGGAGGGAGGGTACACACTCGACCTTACAGATGATCTGAGAGGCCGTGGCCTTACTGGCTCCATCAGGCAAGAATGCCTAGAGCCACCTGTGCTTATATTTCCAGGGCTTTAAAGTAGCTCGGGGGCTGTACCCTGAGGGCTCCAGGCTCATTTTCCGTGTAGACTTCTTTCTGACGGGCTTCCTTCCGTGTAGGAGCATCCTTGGGTTTCCAAGTTGGCAGCACCTGGTGCGCTTGCCCATGCCCAGGCCAGGACTGGGGGCTGTGCCTGCTGAGCTCTGGGGCAGCTCTAACCACTGGGGTCTGCTGCCCAGTCTGTTCTGAAGGAGGAGACTCCACAGGTATCAGATTCTGCCAACTGCACCATTTGATTTCTTCTAGAAGCTCCTGGCAAAGGGTGAACCAGATAAATTCAAAAAAGAAACCTGGGATCTCTAACCAGTTCTTGAGAACTCCTCTGGGCATGGGAGACGCTTCAGAAGATAACAAACACCATCGACAGACAGAAACGGAGCCCAGCGGCTCCCCTTTGATCTGCTACTTCCTCCACAGGGTCTTGGCGCCTGGGTTCCACGGTGACTGGAGAGTTTTGTTCTCCTGTCTGTGAAAACAGAAGCCCCAACTTCCCCACTGCAAAGCAAGCAGAGACCCTCTCCAGCTTCAGAAGTTCTGTCCGGGGAACCTGGCGCCGTCAACTGGGCTGAGGTTTGGGTGGAGAGCAAGGAAAGTGAAAAGCCAGGCTTGACCTCGATAAACACACACATACACGTGCACACACAAGAGCGTACACACACACATACACACACACACAACCACACACACCACCCTCTGACTGTAAATACAGGATTCAGCCTATAAATGAAACAATAAGAGCAGGATTCAATGGGGTTCCCCCAGCCAATGGTGTGTTTAAGGTTTTGTTGGGATTCTATTGTGTGGACTGGAGTTCCTTATTACAGTAGGACAGCAAGCAGCTTCCTGTTATGGAAACAGTCAAACGCTGACATTCAGAGAGTCAATCTATACAGCAACTGGATAAACAACCAAGATAGCCATCAGCCATAAATGGCACAATAGTCAAGAGGGCATTGCTCGGGGAAAGGGCTGGCGTGGCCCCAAGCAATTCAGAACGCAGTCGCAGGCCGGCTCCGGCTGACAATCCCCATTCACTGGACCCTGGCTCGTGCACCACCCTGGGCAGTGGCTCAGAGGTCCATGCAGGGTCCCAGTGCTATTTATAGGCCCACTTGGAGCCATGTGTCTGGCTCCCTGGGTGAGGCTCTGCAGGACGTGGGGGGCACTGAGCTTTGCCAGCTCTGAGGTTGGAGCAAGCACGCCTGGACCTGCCACTCATGGGGCGAGCTTGACCACGCCCGGCCGCGAATCCCAGTCCTGATTTCCCACCTCACAACCTGCTCACTTCTGCTCTTGGTCCCTCCAAGGGCTCCCAGAGGGCAGTACCTTCTGTTACAGAGGAGGACTGCAGACACTGCTTTGTCCTGTGAGGGGTTAGGTCATTGGTCTTTTGCAATTACAAGACTGAGCGTAGCAAGACGCACCTGCAGCTCTCCAGCCACTCCAGCAGGAGCAGAGAGCCTGGCCCCCGGCAGCCCGTGCTCTATGAAAGTCCAGCTGGCTAACCCGCCTGGGCATCGGCTTATCAGAGAATGACCCAGTCCTTTACTAGGTGATAGGCTCATCACCCGAGTCCTGTCCTTGAGGACTACAGAAGCTTTTTCGACTCCCAAATCTTACTCCTAGCAGCCAACCTCTAGGTCTGAAAGGAAGGGCCCAGAACTTGACTCTCCAGGTTAAAATAAAATTGGGGGTTCATTTTGAGTGTGGCATCGTGTCAGGAGAGCCCTGTAGGATGGACATGTCCTTCTTCAAGGGAGAGCCAGCCACTGGAGGTCCCCATGTGTTTCTCCCTGTCTAAATCTCCCTGTTAGGGAAGGGAGGGCAAATCAGACAAAGCCTGGGAAGTGGCCTTGACACTGTGGGCACTGACAGGTCCTGAAGGGACCGTCCAGAGTTGGAAGGGACAGAGAAGGCTATTCTTTCAACCCCAGAGAGAGGCCTGCACAGTACCTCCCTTCAGCGCGCTCCTAGCCCGGCTCCCCCGCCTCCCAGGGGACCTTATCAAGTGCTTACGACAAGGCCACTCTCCAGGGGAAGAGAGGCCTCCCTAGGCAGGCACTTTGCTGGAAGCTCCACCTCACCGACCACCCAGGGGGAGCAGGGGACAGCAGCCCAGGCCAGCAGTGATGGCTTTGAGAAGGGGTTCTCCAGGCCAAGAACACCAGCCCCAGAACTCAACAGTGACACTTCCTCGCTACAGCACTTCACAGTATAAAAGCACTCGATCCACACAACCCGACCTAGCATCCTAGTCACCCAACTTACACACCCTCATGTGTCCCCAGGGCTGAGTGACAACGCAAGTGGCATGCAGTGGCAGGGGGGAGGCCTGGGGACTCCACTCCTTCTCGCCTCACCTGGCCACTGCAGACTTAACACCGCTGTTCAGCTGCTGGTGGTCAGGCTGAAATCTCTGATCCTGTTAAAGTTCTTAGAGTGAAATTCCTCTGGGCTCTGATTCTCAAACAGGTGGGTCTGGCATGGCCGCTGCGATCCCAAACTCCCCATGGTGGGGAAATCAGCTTTCCACACCCACATAGAATAATGGAGACGTGGCCCAGTCAAGGACAGAGGCAAAGGAAAACCCCTGTCCACACAACTCCTCCAGAAACGGGTGGCTTTCTGGCCTCTGGCCTCTACTTGCTCTCGACCATGTCAGCTCTGGGGCTTCTGCACAGGCACCAAGCGTGACATGTGGTTCTTACAGGTCCCACCCAGGGACCCCACACTGTGCCATTCTCCTTGTGTTGCTGGTCATAGACTGGATGCTGGTGTCCCTTCTGGCCTGTTCTGGGGTCCACTGTGGCCCACATGGATCCAGAGCCTGCCGTGGTCAACACTGTGGCCATTCATACGTGGCCTCTGTTATAATGCAGGGTGAAAGCTAAGAAAGGCTTCAGTGTGCGCCCCGATACTGCAGCTCGGCAGGACTGACTGAGGCCGGCCTCTGGGTCTCCTGCTCCATCTAGCACACTCTCACTAGTCTTCAGGCTCCATGGTTGTAAGGCCCTTCTGGGAAGGAAGCCCCAGCCCCCTGTCCTGGCCCTGTGCTCCTCTGCTCCTCTGCTGGCCTCCGAGACGGCCAGATCACCTGACTGAAGGAATGCCGTGCTCCCACCTCCTCAACCCTCTCTGCACAGTCTCAGGGCAGGACTTTCCAGTGACTCTGTCCCTGCCTCTGCTTGCTTTGACATTGACATTGTGGTAGGAATAATTGGGGGAGCCCCTCGTCAGTCAAGCCCACGTCTAAGCCACACAGACCTGGGGGACGTGTACAAAGACGTGATGCTCCTAGGCTGTTCCAGGGTCTGCTGCTGCTGGTGTTAAAGGCGGCTCTTGGACTTTCCAGAACCCACAGCATGGCCTGAGATCCCGTGAGGCCGCTGCTAACTCAGGCCCAAAGGCTCAGAGCAGCCACCCCTAAGCTGCAGCTGCCCTCTTGCCTATCTGTCACCCAAGGGCCCCTTATCTGGCGCACTGAGGCATGCTCTGTGGTGGGCAGGGCTGCCCCAGCCTGTACCTCTCGGCTCTCCTTCCCCAGGCCTCTCTCCTTCTCTATCCATGTCTCCAGACCTTCCCCGTCCTTCCCGACCAATCCTCGGGAGGACTCCTTTGGGAAACCTTCCCTCATGATCCCATTTTGCAAATGAGGACCCTGGGGGTCAGGGGGGTTGATAACTTGCCCAGGCTCGCACAGCCAATGAGTGGAGAACCATCTCCTGAGCCAGGCCTGTGGGACCGGGGAACCAAGGGCCTTCCCTAACCCTCCTTCCCCACGAGGGGCTTGTGGGAAGGGCTTTGGGGCTCACTGTCAAGTGCTGGGTCCTGAAGCTGTTCCCTTTGCCCACAGAGCTCACTGTGACTCTGTCACCTGGAATAGGCCAGGCACATTTTGGAAGCTCATGCAGTCTCCTCGAGGAAGACAGAGTGAATCAGGTGATAGCTGCCATTGACGGTGTTTATGGATGACAATAACTGCCACTTACTGAGACCCAGCTGTGAGCGGTACCCTCTGCTAACTTCTGAAACTCGTCGGCTCAGTGCCTGCCCCGCTGGGGTATCGAGCGTGGTCTGCACTCCCAGAGGTCTCGGCTCAGGAAGCTGCTAGAGCCTGCAGCCACCCCATCTTGTGCCACTTCTTGTGACGACCGTGAGAGGTGTGGGCATGTAGGCATGTCCACAGTACCAGGGCAAAGCCCAGACCAGAGGACCGCTCCTCCCTCGGGGCCATTCTACTGCCACAGGCAGAGTCTGAGTCCGCGGAGACCCTCCACATGGAACCTGTGTGGCCCCGACGTGCACAAAGACCGTGGCCTTCGGATGACCTGAGTGGGGTTTCCATTGTTTAACGTAGTGGAGGAAAGGAGGTGGGAGGTGGGGGAGGGCGCAGGCCCATTCACAAGAGAACAGAGCGTCCCGAGGAAGACTGTGCGGAGCCTGTTGCTGCTTTCAAGGGACCATGAGGCAAATCCCATCTGATGCCCAAGACAATCAGTCCAGGGTCCCAAGACCTGGGACGGAGTCCTGGCTGTCTCCAGCTGTGTGTCATAGGCAGACACCCTCCGTGAGCCTCCCTTCCTTCAACTCTAACGTGGGAGGCCGATGGCAAGGACTTCTCTTTCACTGGTGCAGTAGGTCTGGTAACCTGGTGGCTGGCAAGGCCAGCTCTCCCGGAGCCTCCCTGGGAGGAGATGCTGAGAGCCAGTGACTCGCAGAACAGTGACCACTGGTGGAAGACCACATGTGGAGAAGGAGAAAGGCAGGGCAGGGTGGGCCAGGTGAGCAGTGCCACCTGAGGGTGTCCCTCACCTGCCCCGGTGCGACCCAGGCAGAAGGCTCTCCACTGCCTCTTCCTCCTCCCTGGGCAGGACCGTCTCCATCCTGTGCCTCCTCTGGCTCTCTCCTTCCCTGCCCCCGAGCAGTGACAGCATGATCCTGCTAGAGGTCCCTTCTCTCCCAAGGGGTGCTGTTATGGCTGGGATGATTGGCAGCTCTGGGAAGGGTGGTTTTGTGCTGGTTTACTCACGGTGCAGTCCTGGCAGCAACGGCAAGTCCAGTCAGAAATCCAGTGCCAGATTGTCACATCTGCACCTGTTCTCGGTGACCAGACCCTCCAGTTCTCCCTGTCTTCCTTCCCCCACCTTTTGAAAGGCACAGGATCAGAAAGAAACTCACAACCAGCCCAGGCCGACCCACAGAGCGGCAGAGACTGGGCAGAGGAGCAGGGGGACTCTAAGTAGAATCTGACCTCAATTTGGAAATTGCAGAGGTGCTGGAGGTGTGGTGTGCAATGCCAAGGTGGGGGGCAGCACCCTGGAGGGAAGGCGCAGAGGCAAGATGGGGTGGGGAAGGCTGGGCCCAGCTCCTAGGAGTTGGTGTTTCACAGCAGGGTCTTGCCCCAAAGGGTGGCTGGGATTTGGATAGGGAGCAGACGGACCTTCCGCACTCAGAGGGAGCCCTGCTTCTGGCTTCTTTCTTCTTCCCCATGAAGGGTGACTTCAGAGCAGCCTCTGCTCTATGGCTTCTAAAAGGTATTAGTGGTCCCCAGTGGCTGGGAGCCAGTCTAAACAAGTCAGGAAAAAACTGCATCATCATGGCGATCACCTAAGGTCTTAGACCACTGACCAGCATGGGGACTGTCCACAGGCAGAACCTGCTCGTGGATCAATTTCAGCAAGAGGCTGCGCTGCTCCCAGCAGGGTCTTGGTAAATACGGTTTCCTCGGCTCTCCACCCTCTCCTGAAGAGACCACCAAGAGAGGCCAAGGGTGGGGGGGATTGGGGCTCACAGGTGGAGGTTCCTCCCCCTGCCACAGTGATGCTGTGACAGCAGATGGTCCCGGTCATGTTCCTGGTGACCATGGGGTCAGCTATCCATGCACACAAGGCAGTGTCCGCTGGAAGGGCAGACAAGGCAGGGTGTCTGGGGGAAGGGAGCCTTCTCACCTGGCTGGGGCAGGAGCCACCAATTCTCTGAACAGGGCCAGGGCTGAGGTGGCCCAGGATCTCTCTCTTATCAGCTCAGCTCCTGTGTATCATAAACCACCTGCCACAAAACGGGCATGGAATTTGTGATGTATTTTCTACCTTAAGAGAAATGACTCCTCCCACCTCAGAATGACAAAGCTCTCTTGCTGGTGTGGCACGTTTGTGAATCTGCTCGATTAAGACAGCTAAAACATAGCGCTGACATCTGATCTGGCGGCTCCCCAGCACCTGATGATAGGCTGGCAGTGGACAGGTGTGTGTTCTGTGGTCCACGTCATGCTGTGGTGGCCCTGACCTCTCCAGTCCCCTCCCTCCCATCGCTTCACCAGGTGCAGTTTGCTCACCTGGGTGCTCTTCCTGGTTAGTTGGGCGTTTGGGGATGGGAGTCCCCCTCACCCTTTGGTTAGGGTCACTCCTGGGTTAGAAGCTGGTTCCAGATCAGGGAATGTGGCACAGGATGAGCACCCACTCCCGCCCTCTCACCTGGGAACTAACGGACAGCTTCGGTAGTGTCAGACACACTCAAGGTCACAGGGCAAGTCAGAGGGGGACTTCAGGCTCCTGACCCTGCTGTTGGGATGTGAACCTAGGTTGATGTGCCTTGGCCCTCCTAGAGGATGGGGGGGGGTCCTCCTCAGTTTCCAACACCAGTCCTCCCTGCTGCTGGGAGTCTGCTGGCTCCTGGGTCTCTGCCACTCATAGCTTGACACCATTGTGTCCGTGTGCACCTGGGTTTCCTCTCGTGAGCTTCCCCTATGAACCCAAGGGGATGGCAGACTTTCTGGGGGAGCAGAAATCTGTGACCCCTTTCTCCACCCCTAACCATCTCCTTGGCTCTAGAACAAGTTCCACAGAGTTGGGGCCACAGGGATCAGAACATGTCCATCACAGGGTCCCACGATCCCAGGCCCAGTGGCCTGTAGTGGCTGCGGTGAGGTCAGGGGCGTGGAGCAAGGGGCCAGGGTCGAGTAGGGAAGATTTGGCCATAGTGGTCATCCCCGAGCCTGAATGAATGGAAATCCCGGCGGAAACACCTGGTGGTAACGGAAATCCAGGACAACTTTTATTATCCCTGTTCACAGGTCCATTCAGCCTACATTGGGGGCTTCCTATTTCCTCTGCTAGCACTTCACACTCATTCATAACAAGAAAAGCCATTGTGCTCCTGAGTTATGGGCCAAGGATCCCCACGGGGCGGGCACTAAACACATTGGCCCTAAGATTATTTTTAAAATTGCATTCCCCACTGAGTTGCAGCTTATCATTTTTACCTCCTTCCACAGTGAAGACCATAGAGTGTGGTTTTCTCCAACTGCAAGAACTAACCATGAGCAACAACTGCAGTCCCCTCCGACTCCCTCGCCACGGTCCTTTGGGATCCTGGGATTGGGAAGGGAGCCCCCCTCAGCTCCAGCTCCATCCCAGCGGGGCTCTGCCTCACCCTGAGGCTTGGTGTGAAGGGAGGGATTCAGCCCGTTGGTTCAGTTCCCAACTGTCAGGGGAAGGAGTGGGCCAGACCCCCAGGATCGCCCGGGCTGGTGCCTGGAGCTGCCAGGTTCAATATGGTGGTGATCTTCTCCTGGATTGCGCCCCTAAGTCACCATGAGCTGGGCAGCAAGTAAAACTCAGAAGCAAACACCTGTGTTCACAGAGCCCCCACAGAGCAGAGAATCATCTTGTTTTTTTGTTTGATCTTATTACATGTTAAAGAACAAGCTATCCGGATACCTGTTAGGATGATAAGGAGCAGTTACCTCAGGTCCCTCCTGCTGGGCGTCAAGATGGTCACAACAGGGAGGAGCCGCCAGGATCAGCTCCAAGTGCAAGAACTAGGGGGTCTTAGAGCCAGCAGCGGGTTAGGGGGTTGGGGCTGGAGGCTTGCTAAGAGGAGGCTGAGCCCACTTGTGGGGGTTCCCACCCCAGGCAGCCCGGGAGCGCAGATGTGGCCTGGGGATGGCGGGTCAGGGGTTGGACCAGCTGTCGAGGTGGGCAGATACCAAGGGTGGGAAGATGGTCTCTAAACTGACCTCGCAGGACTCCTAATGAAGCTGGACTCAAGGACAGACCCAGAAGCCCACAATAGGCCTAGTCAAGAAGAGGGCTCAGAAGAGTCCACCCAAAGTTTGGTGAAGACAGGGTCTTTGCTTTCCCCTACCCTGCATGTGACAGTGGGCCCCAGGGAAGGACAGGACTCCCGGGTCTCCACCCTGAGTGGACCGGCTCTTCTCTCCCACCTTTTCCTGGAAGGGGGAGCACCCTTGCCCTGCTGGGAGTGGGGTCGAGGTCCCGACCCAGTTGTTCTCTGAGTCAGAGTCCAAGATTGGAGAAGTGCTTCCGGAAGGATCTGGAGCCCCAGGGCTGCTGGCCTCCTTTCCCTCCTTGGTCTTGGGCCACTTCAGGATCCTGGCTCTCCTTCCTTTGTCTCTTTTTCTTACCATGTTGCTCTAGCTGAGGGGCGGGGGACCCCTGGCTTCCCGCAGGAGGACGGGCTGGCCCCGTCCAGAGTGACTCCTGAGTGGGCGGCTGAGGGAGAGGAGCAGGAGGGGAGATGCTGGGTGCCTCTCGCACACCTGAGCTCCTGGGGTAGAGCTGGGAGGCTGTAAGGAAGGAGAGCCAGGATCCTGAAGTGGCCCAAGACCAAGGAGGGAAAGGAGGCCAGCAGCCCTGGGGCTCCAGATCCTTCCGGAAGCACTTCTCCAATCTTGGACTCTGGAGGTCCTCTTGAAGACAGCATCTAGGTCCTCTGTTAAGGGCTGAATTGTGTCCTTCCCAATTCACATATCGGAGTCCTGACCCCAGCACCTCGGGAGACTGTATTTGAAGATTGGGCCTTTAAAGAGTTGATTAAGGTGAGTGAGATCATTAGAAGGGCTCTCATCCAGTAGGACTGCTGTCCTCACAAGAAGAGGTCAGGTCCCAGTTACACACAGAGGGAGAAGACACACCTGCAAGCCAAGGAGGGAGGCTCAGGAAGACCCGCCCCTAGTCCCGCCTGTGCTGGTCTTCCAGCCTCCAGAGCTGTGGGGGGTCTCCCAGACTCTGCTGCTGGAGCCAGGTGGGGTCTCTGAAGGGGCCTGAGCACACTACCATGTCCCCTGTGCAGGGACCACTCAGGAGATGCCACGTGAGGACCCGGCCCATAGAGGATGCTCCTGCTGTGGTGGCTTCCGTGAACATCTTGGAGGCCTGTAGCTCCTTGGGGCAGGGCCACCGTCCTCCCCATACCCGGTCACAGCTCCAGAGTGCACAGGTGAGGTGCGGCTCTGTCTTTCCAAACTTCTAGCTCACTACCTGGTGTAAACCTAACGTTGGACAGTGCTCGGGAACACTGGGGCATGAAAGGCGTGGGCAGAGGGCTGTGCCTGCTGCAGAGGACGGGGAGGGCTCCAGAGGTCAGAACCCCTCCTGGGCAGTGGCTGAGACAAGTTTGCCTGGTGGGCTCATGGGTAGTGGGTCATGAGTGGGGATGGAGAGGAAGTGGACACCCCCAGAACAGGACACCTACACCTCCAGAGACAGGGACTAAGGGTCCAGGAGCCCCCGGAAGCCCATGGATTTTCTGAGCAAGGGAAGAGCAGGAGGCGTGAGGGGCCAGGTGAGGGGTTCCAGGAGCAGGGTGTGAAGGGGGAGGGCGAGGGGGGGCCTGAGCTGTCCTGGGCGTCCTGCAACCTGAAGCTCTCCTGGAGGGCTCCCAGGCCGGCAGCCGGCCTCTGGGTGAGTGCCTGAGGGAGGAGGCTGCTCCGGGATCCAGGCTCCTGGGTGCCCCGGCCTCCCTGGGCCGTCTGAGCTGGTCCCAGATGAGGCTGGGTGAACCTGCAGCTCAGCCTGTGAAGCTGGTCTCCACGGTTCCTTCTCGGTGGAGCTCCCTGCTTTCCCAGGGTCGGTGGGCCTGACACTGGCAGGAGCTGGGCCTCCAGGGCCTTCATCGAGCTCCTAGTCCTGCCCTTGAGTTATCGGGAGCAAACTGCCCTGCTGCTCCCGACAGCTCCCATCCATCAGGAGCCCCCATCTCGGTCCCTGGTCTTCCTCAGGTCAGGCCTCAGCTGCTCGGATTTTCACAGAGCTTCCAGACCATTCCATGCTGGCAGCCCCCTCCCCCCTCCCTGGGGTGTCAATGTGCCTCTTAAAGTGTGTGTGTGTGTGTGTGCCATGTGCGTGCGTGCATGTGTGTGCATGTGTGTGTGTGTGCGCACACCCATGTGCACTCACATATCCCTGTTGCTGCTCAGAGTCTGCCATTTCTGTGGACACCCCAGCCCCTGACACTACCTTCCTGCCCCTGTACCCCCTCCCATGTCCCCGCAGGCTGCCTTTCAATATCTCAATCAGTGACTCCCCCCAGACTTCTTGCCCATGCCCTCCTGGAACCCTGTGCTTCTGTCCGCAACAAATTCCAGAAGATGGGGACCGGGACCAGTTCTCAGGCTGCCAGCCAGGGTGGAGGGGAGCCCGCGACTCCTGCTCTCCTAAGGGTTAACAGGCCAGGGTAGGAAGCTGGCTCCAGGGAAAGGGGAAGGATATCTTGCCTTTTATCCGGGTTACAATGTTGACAGTGAGCCAGTGGGGGCAGGGACGGAGGCCAGAGAACAGCCACCCCCAATAAAATCATGAATGGGCCGCTCACAACAATGAGGCTTCAGGAGGGGCAGCCTGTTGACAAGCAGCAAGGTCAGGGCCAGCGCCTGTAAACAAGGGCTCACAATGCCCCTTTCCTCCGGAGAGCCAGCTCCTCTCCAGCGCTGTCCCCTGGGCCCGGCCTCCCTGTCCCTCGTCCCTGGGCAGTCTGTCACTGCAGAGCCCTGCTGCTTCCTCAGGGAAAAGCCCGGCTTTGTGAGCCCTCACTTCCTCCCCCGGTGGGAACCGCTCCTGGGCGGACATCTGCCTCCCGGCGGCTTTCTCAGGGGCCCCAGGTGGGAAAGAGGAGGGCCAGGCGGCAGGGGAGGGGGCTGCAACCTGGCGGCTGCGATTGTCATCAGGGGCTTGGAGAGAACAATGGAGGACCCGGCTCCCCCTGCCGGAGCTTTCCTCTTCCCACACGCTGGCTCTTTTGTGTGTCTGGGGGCGCTGGGGAATTCCTTTGTTTGCTCTGGTTTCCCCTTTTTTCCTTTGGCCTTTGGCTAGCCCCTGGGGTCCAGGAGTCTGGGGGGGGGTGTGTGTGTGCCAGCAGGGGAGGGCTGGCCGGCAGGGGCAGTGTGGGATTTGGGCCATCTCCCGATTCCTCTGTAGGGTGCTCTGGGCGCTGAGAGGAGAGGAGGGTTTGGGCAGGGCTGGGCTCGGCTCCGTCTTCCCTTTTACCTTTCACCTCTCACTTGAGAGGGGCGTCCCCGACCCTGGGCAGATGGGACACAAATGGCAGGTGCCTGTGGCTCTTGGAAGGCAGGCGGGGGCGCAGGGCCAGGAGCACTACCTGAGGGAATTGGGAACAGCTGGAACGTTAGGAGACTCCACTGCTCCTGGCTGCTGTTCCACGACTGGACAGACCTGGGACAGACCCGCACTTTGTCCCAGCACACCGAGGGAACCAGAGAGGCCACCCCCAGGAAAGAAGCTGCCTGGACTTTGGTTCTCTAAGCACTCCAGGGTGAGGCCCAGAGATGAGGAGAGGGCCCCCTTCTGTAAAAACCCACAGGTCCCCAAGGGTCCGGAATCAGTGGTGCGATGGGGACACTGACCTGGCTGCACAGCTCGGCCCGGTGCCCCAGCCAGCTGGACTCAGGCCCCACTGCTACCATTAAAAACCCCACGCAGATGCCAGGCAAGTGCCCTGGCTCCCTGGAGCTCATACCCCAGAGGACCAAGTCCTTCAGGAAGTTGAGGCGAGGGTCTGCTTCAGCAACTGGGCAATGATTCTGGAAGACCTTGAAAAACTGAGCACTTGAAGTCCCGCGTGGATGAGGGGAGGCCCTCAGCTCAGGGGTCGAGGTTCCGCGGCACCTGGAATCCCTCCCTTGGCCTCCAGAGCAGCACTGGGAACTCACCTGGGGCACGGGGAGTTACAAGGAGTGTCAGGACAATGGTGAGCGGCCACCCTGGCAAGGTTTGGCAGCTCCTTATAAAACCTCATGTGCAGTTACCATGCAACCCAGCCTTTGCCATCAGGGGCATTTATTCCAGGGGACCAAACAGTGACGTTCACGTGAAAACCTCCCCATGAAGGTTCATGGCCCCTTTATTTGTCATAGATCCAAACAAAACAGCTCAGGTGTCCTTTGAGAGGTGGATGGTCAAGCCAAGGCAGCTGTCCAGCCCACTGAGGACCGGTCAGCAATGGAAACGAGGCAGTTTGGATGCATGAAGTAACTCGGGGAGATCTGAAGGGAATTGGACTGAGTTAAAGTAGTCAGCCTCAAAGATCATGATTCATGGCTCCATTCATAGGACGTTCTTGAAATATCAAAATTCTAGTGATGCAAGACTAGGGGTGACAGGGGCTAGGAATGGGGTGGTAGATGGGGCTAAAGGGGTAGCTGGAGGGATCCCGGGGTAGATGGAACAGTTGTGCATCTCATATCTCGTGGTGTCCCCATAAAGCCACATGGGACAAAGTTGTACAAGGCCACATACATCCACACCCCTGCCACCAGAGTGCGGATTGTACCAACATCTTGGTTTGGGTGTTGAGCTGTCGTTATACATGATGATGTCCCCCTGATGTCACCTCTTGCGACTTGTTCTGCAGTTTTGGTGATCTGTAATGATTTAAAATAGAAAGTGAAGACCCACACCCAGCACCCCAGGTTTCATCCATCGTGTCAGAAGTTCATAAAGCACACGCGTGAGACAAGGCGGGGCTCAACACAAGGGCCACTGTTAGGGACAGCGAGAAGACACCCCAGGTGCCAGCTCCTGGAGAGCCTTGTCCCACCTACCAGGAACACCACCAGGATGCCACCAAGACTGCGGCATGGCTGCGGGACGCCCTGCTGCTGAGGGGTCAGCTCCAGGTGGCAGGAGGGTGGTGTGGACTCTGTGTCTCTTCTGAGTGAAACACGGAGGACTTCCCGCACTTCACCAGACCCAGGAGACAGGGGGGACGGCGGGCCTGGCCTCGAGATGGCTCCGCCTGGGTTCCCTCGGGCCACAGGCTGCTCTGCCAAGACCCAGGACAGCTGTGTAGGCTTCCGTGAAGCCCAGGAGGGTCTGTGGAGGTCACCAGGGGCTGTGACAGAGCTGTTCCCCTAGCACTCTCTCAGAACCTAGGCACTGATATTTTCGAAAGCCTGCCTGGTGATTCTGCTGGGACGCTGGGGTGGAGATGTCCCGTCCAGCTAGGCAGGAGGGGCCAGGGGTTTGCCCAGCGGCAGGCCCTCCAGGAATCCAGCACCCTGGGTGGTTCTACTTGTCTTTTATTTATTTATTTATTTATTTATTTATTTATTTATTTATTTATTTATTTATTTATAGGATCCTCCCTAGTCGTTTCCACAATTGTCGTACTAATTTACATTCCGACCAATAGTGTACAAGCGTCCCCTTTCCTCCCGCCCTCGCCAACACTCGTGATCTGTGATAGTAGCCACCCCAACAGGGGGTACGAGGTGGTATTTCACTGGGGTCTGGATTGGCATTTCCCTGCTCATGGTAATGCTCAGCATTTTTTCATAAACCTGTTGGCAGTTTACGTCTTCTTTCGAGAAAAGTCTCTTCGGGTCCTTTGCCCCTCCCCCTTTCCCCTTTCAGGGTGTGAACCCCTTGTTGACGTGTGGTTTGCAGATAGCGCCCCCATTCTGGAACCCGCCTTCTCATTCAGCTGACAATCGTCCTGGCTCTGCAGCTTTTCAGTTTGTCTATTTTGCCTGCTGCTCTTTGGGGTCCTCTCTGAGCCCCCCGCAGAGAAGCAGGAAGGCCTTCCTGGAGACCTCTAGCTGTCCTCGGCTTTGTCCTTGTCACCTTTGCAGGATTTCCCTCTTAAGTGAGTTCCAGAGGGCGTCAGCCAGTTAGAAGCCGGCTCCCAGGGGGTTCCGAGTCCCCAGCCTTTTCCCAGGGGATCACAGCAGCCAGGCGCTCCCACTACTCTTTTCCAAAGCACAAGAAGACAGCACACGCACTCAGGTGGGGAATGGAGCCCTTTCCTGGGCATCTCCTGCTTCTTCTGCAGCCCTTGTCACCTCATGGTGGCTCTGGGCTGCTGTGACCCCAGGGTGTGACAATTCTGTCACTTAGGTGCCCCTTTGAACAGCAAAAGTCAAAGCCCGGGTTTCACAGGGTTTTGCTGTTGGAAATGGGCATCCAGAGATGGCCACAGGGAGGACAGTGTGGGCTTGACACAGGGTGAGGGGCAGATAATCTTCTGTTTGCCCCCTAAAGGACCGGGTGGGGATTCTCCTGAGCCCGAGTCCCTGGCCAGTGCAGGGTGAGGAGATGCTGTTCCATTGTCCCTGCTCTTGCCCTCCTCTTTGAACATTGGTGGGTGTCACCAGGGCTGGAAGTGAAGCCCACTGCGGAGCACCCCTAATCTAATCTGAGTGACCCAGCAAACATGTAGTCACAGGGCAGCATGAACCCTCCGTTCACCCTTCCAAGTGCACTGACCCATCAGCCCGTGCAGCCGTGGGTAGAGCTCACCAAGTGCCACCTGTCTGCGCCACCCAGCATGGGACTCACTCTGATTCAACAAGGACAGGAGTGAATGAATGAGTGGTGGGTGAACAAGTGCATTTTAAAACCAAGGACTCCTCTACCTCAGAAGATCGCCTCTCAGACAGCAAGAAGGCGGCCCGAGGCCAGACAGAAGTCCCAAGGGCCGGATTGCTTCCCATGCCTTTCGACCTTCAGCTGTGAGGCACGACCTTTGCAGCTTGTTGAGCACAGAGGGCTTTTCAAGGATATCCTTCCACAGCCCTCCCCGAAGGAAAGGACCTTCAGGGGCTCCCAAGCAAGCTCTGAAAGAGGAAGAGCTCCTGGAGGGTGGCCATGGGAGGGCGTTTCAAGGCAGCCCTGGGAGGAGGCAGGGCCCATTTTGGCTGCGAGGGCAGGAAAATTGTCAGTGGGAATAACTAACTTGTTCAGAGCCATCTGAATGTGGAAGACAAGGCAACTGAGCAAATGCCCTCCCCTCACGCCTTCCCCACCCCGTACCAACACGTCCACCCACGACGCTCTGCACACACAGGTACGCACACACACGCCCTTTGGAGGTGAATTCTGTGCTCGTCACAGGTACCAAGTGGGAAACAGAAGGGAACCAATGTAGGTAGGAGAGCTGAAGGGAGTGGCCAGGGAGCCACCAGATGACACATCCCAAGGAAAGAGGATAAAACACGGTCCTCACCCAATATCCTCCTGGGGCAGACAGTGGGGGGAAGGCAGGCGGGCGAAAACCCCGGGGAAATCCTGCTCAGAAATGGTGGGGCAGGGCTGGGTCCCTGTGCCTCAGTGTCCTCTCACAAGGCTGATAGGGGCCCGGAGTCCTGGAACCCGCGTGGGTATCTGACATCCCAGCAAAGTCCCAGGACCTAGCCTGGGGTGATGGCACATGACTGTACTCCTAATGACTCGGGAGGCTGAAACAGGATTGTGAACTTAGGATAGCTGGACAACTCAGTGAGACCCTGACTCAAAATGAATCATGAAAAGGGCTGGGGTGTAGCTCAGTGGTAGAGTGCCCCTGGGTTCAACCCCCAGTACAGCAGCAAAACAAAAACTTCCTAGGTCCCAGAATATCCTTGATGTTTAAAACACAGGAGGCAACTGCCATGAGGTGGCGTGGAACTAAGCCCTGGGCGGGGACCTGAGGATGAATGGGCGCCCACTGTCCATTCTCTCGAGGACTTTGCCATGCCCCAGCCTTGCATTCAGGAGCGTGGATTTCTTATTTCCAAACCTGGTGCTAAGGTAAGTTTGACCTGAGTGATTCTCTCTAGTGCAAAGAAGAGCGTCTGGCCATCTGAGATGCCGTGGGTTAGGCACTGCTCCCCGTGCTTTCTCTCACTGCAGCCAGGCGAGGGGGAGGGGCTGCCTCCATCTTGCAGGGTGAGGCTGTGGCTTAGGGGTGTGCAGAGAGGGAGCCCCTGCCATGTTTTGCTGTTCCGGGCCCTAGTGTTCAATCTTGCTCCTATTAATCTGAGACATACTCGTGATGTGTACAGGCTTGGTGTCAGGGACTTCAAGGGTCCCAGAGGTGCAAAGGCCTGTCGCTGGGTGTCCCCGTGCACTGTCACACCAGGGCTCCTCCTCCAAAAGGGTTTCTGTCTGCTCTCAGGGAGGCCAAGCGCAGGGCTGCACTGCGGGCTCAGACTGGAGGGCAGAGGAGGGTCTACAAGGACCCCAGCTCAGAGCCAAGAAATGTCTTTCCAGCTCCCAGGACACAGGCCAAGCCCCAGGACACCAAGCTCCTCCCTCAGGGATACCCATCAGTTGTCACCGTGCTGGCCTTTATTCCAAGGAGGCAGGGGGTGGGGGGGCAGCCGTGGGCCGACTGGGGGTGCACTGTGGCTTCTGGACAGCTCCAGCCATTTGCCAGCACAGGATCTCTTCTCCCCTTTGACCCTTTACGGCAGCGTCTGCCACTCCCTGGGTGCCCTGGCATCCTCTCTGGGAGGAGCAAAGAGCTTTCTTCCCAGACACCGGCAAGACCTTCTGCCTGGAATCGCTCTGCCACCTGGTGGCAATATTTGGGAATTGCATGTCCACCTTGGCCATCCACCCCGGTGACTTACAGGGCTAGGGTTAGGGTTAAGGTTAGATTCTTACCTCCAAAGCCCACTGGGGCTGCCTGAGGAAGCCCCATTCATCCTTTAAAGCTCTGTGAAGCTCTGTCCCCGGTGCCATCAAATGTTCTTTCCCCATATACAGCAAGGTCTGCCCCTGCTTCCTGTCAGTGAATTCTTCTCTAAGGACCACCATCAACCGACCCAGCCTCCTCCCACTGCGCTGTATCCACCTGTCATATTTGACAATGTCTGTCCCTCCAGGAGAAATCCAGCCTTCGAGGGCATTTTGCTCCTGCTTCCTCCCTCTAGAGCGGCTTGGGTGTATGCTAGACTCTTGGCAAATGTTTGATGCATGAATGGACATCACCAAATCCCCGCCAATCCACTGTGACTTTTGCATTCTCTAGCCACTTAATGTCTGTACGGCATCACTGTATTTACCAACATGCCACCTTGCACACAGCTTTATGTGGGTAAATTTCCTGTTCCCTCCTGGATTGCAAATCCAGAGTGGATTATGTTTGCATTGTCTTGCTGGAACAGAAGCTCAACAAATAAATCTGTGTTGTGCCACAACACCACTAGCACTGTCACTCCCTCCTGTTTACGGGCAGCATCATAGTTTCCCAGTTGTCACATTTGTTCTTCTCGACAAGCCCATGAAAGGTTCGAGACAGGAGTCATGCATCCCATATTTATATAAGGACACTGGGTCCCAGGATCACACAGCTCCTGCTGGATGTGCTGGGACTCCTGAGTCCAGTCGAAGCATCTGTCTCCTGCTTTTCCTGGTTGACGTCCAAAAGAGGGCTGACATATGCCTTAGGGGGAGGTATGGGCAGAGGGGTCAGTGCCAAGGGCCTGTGATTGGCAGGAACACCACCTCTCCAGCGTATTCATCGGGGCATCTCCTTTGCCACATCTTCTAGTGCCAGTCTTCCAATAGTGACTCTTCTCTAGGAGGCTGTCCTCGTCCCAGTGCATCCCCTACACGTTCCTCCTCACAAGCATCTTCCTGTGCTCATCCTCTCCACACTGGAGACCTGGCGCAGAAGGATGGCTGTGTGACGTCGCCTCAGAGAGATGCCATGCCCATCCTCAGAGAGTACCCTTGTGATGTCCTCAGTGGAGTCCATTCTTCTAAGGCATGGGGTTAGCGAGACGTACCTGGCCTGCCTGGTGTGGTTCATGGTGAACAAGCTGACCTGTGGCTCGGAGGCGTGGTGCTCTGGAAAACATCATGTGAACTCTGTGCTGAACCTTTTTCTAGCCTTCCTGCAGAGACCGCCCGTGTTAAACCAAGCCGGGGCAGTCTCTTCACAGCCTCAACAGCCCTGGCCAGCAGCCGCGGCAGCCCCAGACCTGGCCAGGCATTGACTGTGACTTTTGATTATTTGTATCCTCGAGGTCACTGGGAAAGCTTGACACCAGGAAGAGGCCCGGTTGGCATTATGCCCTTGGCTCCATACCCTCTTAGGGGGAGGGACTCTAATATTTACCTCCCCCAGCCCAGCCTTCTCTCCTGGGCTCCAGACCAAAGATCCAAATGTCCACTCAAGGTCTCCACTGTGTGTTCTGTGGAGAACTTAACCTTCACAAAATCTGAGCTCTTCACCAACAGCGAAGATCCTCCTTGACTCTCAGTCAATGGGACAGAGCCTCTACCCCAAGATGTTCCAACGGTCCCCCCACGGGTACCTCGGGAAGTGCTGGCTCAGAATTAAAGTACCATTCACTCATGAGCCTCCCCAGGCTATTTAGCCACCCACTGCCAGGCTCTGATGGCCCTGGGGTCTTTCCTGCCTGCAGCTTAGAGCCATGGGGAGACCCTCGAGTTCAGTGTCCCCGAGTGACAGGTCCCCGGTGTTTCCGTCAGAACTCATCTA
Organism: Marmota marmota marmota; assembly: GCF_001458135.2. Classification (NCBI taxonomy): domain Eukaryota; kingdom Metazoa; phylum Chordata; class Mammalia; order Rodentia; family Sciuridae; genus Marmota; species Marmota marmota. The sequence continues at coordinate 1,193,292 of NW_025999944.1, forward strand.
CTTGCAGGTTGTGGAGAACAAACGTTAACAAGGAGAATTTCATTGGCTCACAATAAAAAATATGTGTTTCTTGAAGCACCTGGTAGTGCCAGTCAGTAAGGAATGCTCAAAAATAAGACAAACCCCACAGTGACGTGGCTTTGTCCTGAGAGAGCTCCCCTGGCCCAAGCTGGAACCATCAGAGAAATAAATTACTAATAGCATCGGTTTGTAACTTCAAGTAAACAATAAATACCTACAAGTCTACACTTATGTAAAATAAGCATTGAACAATGTAATAAATGGGAAAGAAGAACCAAATTTCCTGAAGAAATAATTTCCAAATAATTTCTGGGCATACTCTACCGTAAGAGGGGGGGGCATGGCTCCCCACTCCTTCATGCGGGCTGAGGAGGGTGACTTCTTCCCAAAGAGGGCAGGTGGAGGGAAGGAAGTGGCAGCTCACAGTGGAGACTCCGGCAGCACCGTCTCTACCCGGAGGTCAATCAACACCAGTGGTCACAGATCCCGTTGGTGGCAAGCGCCCTCCACAGGATGGGACAAGAAGGCACTTCAATTCCATGGTCTCCTGCGCAGCCTGTAACCCCAGTCCAGTCATGAGATCAGAGGGCATCCTGCAAGGGCCTGACCAGTACAGCCCAAGACTGCCAAGGTCACCAAGTCCCCCCCAAGTCTGAGAACCTGTCACAGCCGAGAGGAACCAAGGACATGTGACCACTGAAGGTCATGTGGGAGCCTGGATGGGATCCTAGACTTGCAACCGGACATTAAGGAAAATTGATGAAACAAGTGAACGTGGACTTCAGTTGGTAAGAGTGCCCGTCTGTGGGTCTGCTGGCCACAGAACCCGCCTGAAGAGAGGGGGGCCGACGGGAGCGGGGAGCAGCGGCACATGGACACAGAGTGTGTTCACAGAGTGTGATCAAAAACCAACAGTGGGGAAGGGGTCTCCCAAACACGCCAGGCCCCTGGGGGCAGAGCAAAGAGCCAATGTGCACCTCAGCCAGGACTTGATGTCCCTGCATCAAAGGGAGGCATTTGGGCTACTCTCAAATTTACGCCACGAAACGACCTCAAGACCCAACCTCCTCCTTCAACACAAACTACCTCATGACCCAACCTCCTCCTTCAACACTAACTACCTCATGACCCAACCTCCTCCTTCAACACAAACTACCTCATGACCCAACCTCCTCCTTCAATACAAACTACCACCCGACCCAACCTCCTCCTTCAACACAAACTACTACACCATCCAACCTCATCCTTCAACACATGACCCAACCTCCTCCTTCAACACTAATTCCTCATGACTCAACCTCCTCCTTCAACACAAACATCAACACCAGCAGTTTTCCATGATGTCGGAGCCTCCTAGACTTGCCCAGTTCATGGACCCTTAACATCCCAGATGTTTGTGGGTGCATGCGTGTGTGTGTGTGTGCGTGCGTGTGTGTGTGTGTGTGTGTGTATGTGTGCGCGTGTGGTGCTAGGAATTGAATCCATGCTAGGCAAGCACTCTGTGTTCTTAAACCAAAAGAAATCCCAAAAGGTTGCATTTATTGAGTTGTTGGGCCAAACAACTTAACCGTGGTAGGTGCTTGATGTCCCATATGTATTGTGGCTCCCCTCATGTCCAACAGAGGTCCCTGTGCATCCATCGTCACGCAGGTGTCTGTAGAGGTACACAGGGTAGGAGCTGCTACTCTAGCCGTGAAAACCGACAGGATATACCTGATGACCATGTGCCCAAACAGGGACAGACACGAGGACCATGAGCCACACCGTTAACAATCAATTGGCAGGAGGGTGATTAATGTGCAAGGGCCACCTGGCTCCCTGGTTGTCTTGGCAGGAGTGTGCAAGGGTCACGTGGCCTCCGTGGTTGTCTTGGCAGCTTCATGACTTGTGGAGTGTGGAAGGGCCACGTGGCTTCTGTGGTTGTCTTGGCTGTGAGTGTGGAAGGGCCACGTGATCTCCACAGTTGCCTCGGTGGCCTTGTGGCTGTGCCAAGGACACATCTCCCCTATCAGTCAGGCTTCTCCAGAGCAGCAGAACTACTGGGCTGTGTGTATGTACAGAGAGGGATTAATGTGAGCAGTGGGTTCCCCTGAGGGTGGAGACATGGCTGGCAGCCGGGAGACCAGCATGATGGTGCGAAGGAAGCCCAAGGCAGCCGGCTGAGGATCCAATCACTCTGGGAGGCAGAACTTTTAGTTCTATTTGGATTTTCAACTGATTGGATGAGGCCCACCCTCGTTATAGAAGGAAGTCCGCTTACTAGAGTTTACTGATTGAAACATTAATCCCATCTAAAGACCCTCTAAGTGGACATCAAATTAATCCTCAACTCCCTAGGTATTTTATGTCCTCACATTCTGCTCATTGAGATTGGGACTGGACTGGCCATGTGCCTCTTTCCTCTGGGCCTGGATTTCCTGGGTCCCCACCAAAGATGCAGTGACATCAGGGAATGCAAAGCTTTATGTGAAGCTTTTCCCCACGACCCACGACAGGGCGACGGGTCTTCAGGAACGGACCGTGGGGAGGATGATAAAACAAACGCTTCCTACTCCTCCCTCCCTGACTCTCACCTGCTCCTCCTGTGGCCCGGGAGCAGCAAGCCCAGATGTCAATGTCACAGCAGCTCCTGAGGACTTGGGACGTGGCTGTTCATGTATACCAGCTGGACAGGCCCAGAGACCACCAGTGGCCAGCATGGCCACGGACAGCTCAGTGGCCGCTGCCCTGACTGTCCACAGCACTCTGAGTGCCATTTGAGGACCAGCCTGTCACTGGCTGTCCGTTCACATGATTCTGGAGGCTGGTCCCTTGGTTGGGCCCTGGGTGGGCGTGGAACTTGGCCTAGCCTAGGAGAGGGCCACTTTGGGCCTTTAGTGACCTGAGTGTCAAAGGGCTGAGGAGAGAGGGTCATCACAAGGGGCTGGAGTCCGAGGAGTCAGTTACACTGGGGGAGGTCAACTGCAGGTGCTAAGGGTATCATGGCCACACTTAGCAGCCCTGCCTGGGGGACACGGCCACGGAACCACTGTCCTTGGAAACTTCTTTTCAGCCAGGAGGTCAGGCGCGCCTGCATCTTCACACCACCCGATGTTCTTGTTGTTCACACACACACACACACACACACACACCCCCTCTTCTTGGGTTCAGCCAATCTGAATTGGGTAATGGTCACCAGGAATGGAGGGGGTTCTGATAACAGAGACCCAAATCCCACCCGGAACCCGGAACCCGGCCTGGTTTGGGCTGACTCTTCTCGGCCCTGGTTCCTCGCCTTCTCCTCGACCTGCGTGGTCCCTCCCGGTCACACCACCTTTGGTTAAGGACTTTTATTACCCGTTGAAAACGGCCCTGAGCAAGAGGCAGGACAGAAGCCCCCGCAGGAGCCAGCACCTGGGGCTGCCCAGCTCTGAGCACCCCGAGGACCTGGAGTCCCTGGACTTGTGTTTCAGGGTGGACCTCCTTTTCTCGGTGTCAAGGGGCCTCCCCTCCACCTGGGTGACGTTCTTGATCCAGAGCTGGTAGTTGGCCAGCGACGTGTAGATTCCTGGGGTGTTCTTCTGCCCACAGCTCCTGCCCCAGCTGATGATGCCCACCTGGGACCACTTCTTGCTTCCTTCTGCCGTGCAGACCAGGGGCCCCCCACTGTCGCCCTGCAGGCAGAGAACAGAGTTCATGGTGGGTCCTGCTCTAAGCTGCCCACTGAGGCTGGGCTCAGCTTGTTCAAGGGAAGGGGCCTCACTGGTTCCCCGACTCCAGGCTGCCAAAGGAATCCCATCCATGCTCCCCTGGGGGCGCCCTGCGGTCAGCCAGGAGCTGTGGGGAGACGCATGCAGGGCCAGGCAGGGCCGAGCCAGGGAGGAGGACGCAGTGGTCAGTGAGAAGAGCGAGGAGCGCGCCTCTGCAGCCCAGAGAGGGGCGGGAAGGAGGCAGAGGGGGAGGGAGGCCAGCGTTGAGGATTCTCAGATCAGAGGCTCTGGAGAGGGAGAATAGGAAGGGGGCGTGAGAGGCGTCGTCCGCGGGCACCATGAGTGGGTCTCCTCTGGCGTCCTCCAGAGCTGTGGGGAGGACGGCATTCCGTTGAACACTCTGGAGTGGGTGCTGGGGGGCACAGGAGCTAAGTCTCCCTGGATGCACTGCCCCCGCTGTGGGTCTGTGACTTGTGTGGTTGTGCCCACACATGATGCAGATGTGCCAGGTACTCACTGAGGACCTCATGTACACGTGGCTTCCTCTCACCCCTTCTCCTGGAGGACCAGCCTCGAGGAGGAGAAAGCGATTGCTGAGGGTCACCTGGCCAGAGCCGGAAGCCAGGGTCTCCTGATGCCAACACCCCCAGCTCCCCAGCTGGATCCTTCTGCCACACACTGCCGGTGGCCTTTCCTCAGTCCTGCGGGCTGGCTGGACAGTGCAGCACGGGGTGGACTCCGGGCAGGAGTCTCCTGCTGAGCTGTTCCTGTGGCCTGGCTCTGTGGCTGCCTCTCGTCAGCCCCACAGCCTCCTCTCGGTGAGCAGGGATTTTGATTCCCATTTTGTAAGTAGAAAGTTCGAGGGCCACGAGAGGGCTGACCTCTGCTGGACAAACCCTTCACTGAGGAAACGCGTCATGCCTGGTCAGGGGGTCAGCAGAGAAGATGCACTTGTGGGCCCTCAGGAGACTCGTGTGGCGTGAGACAGAGGAGGGAGCAGGCACCGAGGGGCGCGCTCTGGCTCTGGGAGAGCGAGGGCAGGACAACTGGGGAGATGTGACTCGAAGGGCACCCAGCGGCTTGACGGGCTGGGCCGGGTGGCTGGAGGGGCCTCAGGCAGAGGGCAGTAAGAGGAGGTGAAATATGAGGGTCCAAACCAGGGCAGGTCACGTGGGGGATGGGCAGGAGACACCACCAGGTGTCTGGCCCCAGATGGACACTGGACATAGTCTGGGAGGACTCATTCAGGGTCAGAGGCTGCAGGTGACAAAGTACAGGGGAAGGTCAGGAGTAAACGTGTCCCTGTGGAACTTGGTCTTGCTGCAGAAGCATCACTGGGCAGGGGACGTGCAGCCCCTCACTTTGACTCCACAGAGTCGGGGGTCATGACTGCCTGAGGACAGCCAGCAACTTGGGCCAAACCAAGTGGCCTTTTCCAGGACAGAGTGTCCCCCGGCACCTCCTCTTGCCCTGGTGCTGGCTGGTGAGTTACAGGGCAGAACCCACTCGACAGCTTCTATTCCAATCGCTCCTTCTGCAAATGTTGTCTTACGTGATCTTCTTTGTTTTATGAAGGACACCCGTGGCAACAATGTCTTAGGAATGTTGCCTTGATTACTTATTTCCTTACACAACAGGGTGAGGGTGTCCTGGGCAGGAAACTTCCATGTCCATCATTCTGTTGGAACGGAGAGACGCCCGCCTGCTCTCTAGGACGGTGGCCCATGAACTGCAAAAACCTGTGAATCCTTGGGACGAGCCTGTGTAGCGGATGTTCCAGAAATGGGTTAGCACCGTTGCTCTGTGCGTGGCCCACCAGCTGCCTTCAGGGAACAGTTGTCCCTTCCTGGTGGCTGGGCCCAGGGGCGTCCGTAAGTGGACGTCCTTCTATGTTGGTTTTTTTCTCTTCCTCTTGGGAAGCAAGCAGCACCAGAGGAGCCACCAAGAGGGGCCTTCCTGCAAGGGCTCAGCCTGTAGCCGGGGTCTCTGCTGAGAAACGCTGGCTGAGAGCTTCCCAAGTTTGCCACCAGGAGATGAAGGACACCACTGCTGTCCTGTTTGGTGCAGAAGCAGGTGACCGGGCTGCAGGCCTGGCCTCTTCACTGATGTCGGACTTTGGGAAAACCACTTAGATTCTGAATCCCTGTTCTTGCACCTTCCAGCCCACCTCACAGAGCCACAGGGAAGACACAATTGCTGATAAGTGCCGAAGAGCTTCAAAGTGACCGCAGGTCTGTCCAGGTAGTCAAGGGAGTCATGAGTGATCACGATAACCACGTTTTCTCTTCTGTAAAACGGCCTTCTGGTTGAATGTGTTCAGACTCCTTCTCGGCTCTAAAGGCCCGTGGTTCTGAAGGCCTGAGCGTTTTTCTGCAGAGTGAGAGATGAAGTGGGACGCAGCCTAGAACGCAGCCCAGCTCTAAACCAGGGTCCACGGCAGCCCCTCAGCCAGACTGGCCCACGTCCAGCGCTGCCCGCTCAGACCCCTCCCTCCACCGGCAGACTCCAGGGCCCTTTGGGGTTCCCCCCAGGGGACCTCTCCTCAGGGGCGACGTTACTGTCGGTTCTGACAGCCGACAGCACCCGGCTTGCAGCTGGGCCTATCTGACAAACATTTCTTAGGCATTTGTCATGGGCAGAGCACGGGGCGCGGCCCTGGGAATTCACCCCTGAATAGACAGGTGTCTGCCCGGCCGGGAGCAGGCAGGAGCCCAGAGATGGGCTCACCAGGATGGCTGCTCCCCAGGAGACGCCACCAACGCTTCATCTTCTTAGCTGGGGATAAGTTCCAGTTTATATTTTGCTTGATTGTGCCACTTTAAAATTATTTTTAAAAGTTGGGCGTTTTGAGATAATTGAAGACTTTATTGTAAGAAGTAATGCAGAGATTTCCCAACCCCTCAGTTTCCCCAATACTATCTGGCAAAACGGTAGAGCCTGATGGGTACTGTCAAGAGGCAGGACTTCTCTGTGCTGAGGAGGTTTCTGCTGCCCTCGGTAGCCGCGCCCACTGCCCCCTTCCACAGCCAGCCCCGCCTTGCAGCCACCAACACTGGCTTTCCGCTGGACTTAGTGGGCAGGATCGAAGGAGGTTACTTGCTCCACTGTATCTGGGTCCAGGTCCTTTGTCCTGTTAGGTTTGGTGATCGTGTACATCATCCAGGACCGGAAAGGAACAGGGCGCGCTAGGTGTTCGGTCTGGCTGTCCCTTGGCTGTCCCTTTGGTCCTCTGCTGGTGGAGTCTCCTCTGCCTGGCACACGCTGCTGGCCTCCACCTCTGCTGAGCTCAGAGGCCTCGCTCCTTCCTCTTCTGCCTGCCCAAACCCTGACCCAGCAGGCCCTTCCCAAGGTGCCATCTCGTGGTCTACCTGGGGAAACTACCAGTCTCCTCTGTTATCAAGAAACACTAGAGAAGACTGTGGGTAAACACAGGCCCCTTCCACGGTCGGGCTGTCTGTCCTTCACTGCTTGGAGGGGTTACATCTGCACCTGGAGACTTGCACCCAGACCAAAGCCAGCACCCGGCTTGCAGGTGGGCCTTAATGGGCTCATCAGAGGGAGCCCCCCAGGACAAATAGAGGGTCTTTGAGCTTTAAACACAACTCCTGTCACTCCTTGGAGCCAGAGGGAGCCAAGCTCTGAATGTTTTGTTTTTGTTTTCCATTTTTCATTATCCTCAACATCAACATCAATCAAATGTGTTTTTCTTTTAAAAGTTTCATGTCTGTTTTATTAAAGAGAACCTAAGAGATCAGACTTTGGTTCACGGTAAAGAAACCTGCATCACCCACTCTATTATTTATTGCTTATTGACCCAACTGTCTGCCCAAGAGGCTAGGGGCAGGGACCACACCTCATTCCAGCCACCAGGGGCTGGCGTGCTCGATAGAGGTTGCTAAATGATGAATGATGATGACTCCTGGTATGGGCCTCAAATTCTCCTTGACTTTGTCTTTTTAGGAATTTCTACAAGTGGAAGCCTTGGGGTCCCATGTACCTAGCGTCCACTCCATGTCTGCACTCGCACAGCCAAAGGCCCTGACCCCCACGATTTCCCAGACCCTCAGCTGCCTCTTCCCAGCAGAGAGAGGGTACCCTTGCATGGCAGCCCCCCGGGGTGGGGGCCTGTAAGTGGAGGAGGCAGGGCCTCGGTTACCTGGCAAGCATCGTAGCTCTCGTTCATGAATCCTGCGCACAGCATATTTTTGGTAAGTTTTGTAAACGTTTTTGCACATTCATTCCAATCTATGATGACCATCGGCACTTTCAACAGATCGGTTTTCATAGACCCTTTGTCAGCTGTCCAGGGAGAGAGCATGTTAGAAAAGTCACCAGGCAGTAGACATTGCAACGGCGGTGTCCTAGAGACCGCCAGCCCCACCCACCATCCCGCATGCTGCTCATGCCCTGGCCATCCACCTTCTTCAGGTCATCTGTGCCCAAAGGGTATCCTGCCCAAGCTCTCCCAAGAGACCACCACCTGCTGGGATCATTCATTTGATGGCCAAACTTCGAGCCCTGCTCCAGCCAGCCCGCGAGCTCAACATCTGGGGACGGGCCAGTGGACAGCCCAGCATGGTCCTGCCTCCTCCGCTTGCTGCCCTGTTACCAGTTTGTCACGTGGGCACAGCGCTTCCCTCCCACAGGGCCACGGACAGCAATTTGCACCCCATAAAGAATCATTAGGCCCCAGGCGTGGAGAGGGCGATAAGTCTTCAGAGGGTTTAGAGGGCGCTTGAGCCCCGGGCCTCCAGGTCTCCTGGGCATCTTCTCCTTCACGCTGACCACACATGCATCTCATGATTCCTCCCCTCATCCTCATGCTCATCAGTTCCTGCCCTCCTCCTGCCTCCCCGTGGGGCCCTGGCCTGAGCAGCTCTCCGGGACGCCAGGCAGTCACGCACCTGAAGTGGTCTGGCCCCACCCTGCCACCCAGCACTTGTGCCACTTGGATGGCATGGGCTCTGGGGGCATGCAGATGGGCACTATCAGGCTATTGAACTCGATGGGCGAGGCCACCATCAGCAAGGCGATGTCGTTGTCCATGCTTTGTCTCTTAAATTTATTGTGATAAACTATGCTGCTGACCGGCTTTATTTCCAGACGTGGGCTGGTCAAGTCGTTGGTCCCCAGCACGACACTCAGTTCCTCTGTGCTGGTGACATAGAACCAGAGAGGGGAGGGGAGGAGGGGTCACAAAAGCACACAGAGCTCACTGTGCCCCAAATACCAGTCCTCATAGAGTTTTGGGGGCCTTTAAGATGGTCCTTTTGTTGCTCAGAAAGTTTGAGGATTTAGAAACTAAAGAGAGGACAGAACCATCAGAGAACAGACCCCAGTCCTCAGGGGTCCTGAGGTTGAATGTGACCCTTACATGCAACAGAGCAGAGGCAGGGCTCAGTTTGGAGCACTCTAAAGAGCCCACAAAGGACTAGTTGGCCCAGACCAAGCCAGTCTTCAGATAGGTAAGGCCTGGTGACATGTGCCAATGATTGCACATTCTGCTCACGGCAGTGGTTCCAACAACCATTTAGAGACTTAGGAGCTGAGTTTAATTTGACCTTCCACTGGCCGAGCAGAAAGACCCTGAGTAATCAGACAGCAGGCAGGGCCCCTCCAGGCAGATGGCCAAGAACTTTCTGGTAGCCATCTCTGAAGTGCCCCCCAAGAGCAGGTGCTGCAGTGTACTCGGCTTTGCACGCGGTTTCACAGGGTTTACCCAGATCTGTCAGCCTTTCTGGGTACCTTCCAAAGCTCTTGAGGTGGTGAAGCAGGGTGCCCAAGCGCCGGAGCATTCAGGACTGCCTTCCACTGTGAGCTGTGGTCCCTGGCGGGGTCACATAGCTTTATTGGACCTCAGTTTCCTTATCTATAAAATAGAGTAATTTATTCTGCCTGCCTCAGAGGGTCATTGTACAGGTAAGTAATTTAACACAGGTAAAATCTTAATGGGGTCCCTGGAGCATGGTTCATGATCAGGAAATGCCAGCAGTCAACCGTCAGCTGAGCAGAGAGCACCCTACAAGGAGCAGGAAGGACGCACTCAGGTGGCCAGAGACCAGACATCCAGGATTTCCAAGAAGCACTTGGATGTCCTAGGACAGGTGGATGGACTGAGCGCTCCACCTCCATAGGCCACAGGTGTTCCTGGAAAGGACAGCGTGTGACTTTGCTGCACAGAGCCACGGGCCCTGGCACAGCTTGGGGTCCACTGTGCAGTGCCCACAGGCTGGAGGGCGGACATTCATGTCTGCATCAGGATACAACGGTGCCAGGACCCCTTCACCATCAGGTCTGGCCACGCGTGCGGCTGCCCGGGGCTGGCCCTGGGTACTTACGGTAACTCGCCGATTACGCAATGAGCAGCTGTGAGGATCCACCACGAGTTGAGGATGGTGCCGCCACAGAAATGTTGATTTGTTGCCTGGATACTCACCTGCCACGGAAACTCACCCACCTCAGCCTCCAGCCCCCCGACGATTCTGGAATACCGCATCTTCCGGTCCTCGAAAGTGGGCCTCTCGCCACATCCTGCTGGGATGGAAGAGAGCAGGGGGGAAACATGAAACACCTGTCACCTCCACATGGGCCAGGTTGCTGGGGGAGACGCTCGCAGACAGATCTCCCTGGCCCTGTCCTGGAGATGAGGACACTGGGCCGGCCCCGGAGGCTCCGGTGTGACAGGAGCAAGCTGACAGGTTCTTTTTCGTTGAGTAGAGCTCAGGATGTGGTCCAGAACATTGGCTCTGACTCTGCCAGCTCCGGGGTGTCAGGCAACCACGTCTGCCCAGAGAAATTGGAGGAAATAATGTCCAAAGTCAACCCCACAGGACCCCCTCAAAGATACCCCAGTCTTCCAGGGCCGCAATCTGGGACCTGCAAATATTTTCCCTTACAAGGCAACAGGGAATTTGGAGATGGAATTGATTAGCTGACCCCAGCATGCCTCACTGAATGGACCCAGTGCAATCACAGGACCCTTAAGAGTGTTGGGGAGCTGGGGCAGTGGAGCAGGCACTTGGGAGGCTGAGGCAGGGGGATTGCAAGTTCCAGATCAGCCTGGGCAACTAAGCAAGAAGTTGTCTCAAAATAAAGAGGCTGGGCGCAGCTCTGGGGTGAAGTGCTTGCTTAGCATGCATGAGGCCCTGGGTTTAACCCCCAGCACCACCAAAAAGAGAAATGGTAGGAGGAAGGCAGAAGGGAGTCCATGCTGGGTGGAGGTGAGTACAGGAAGGCCCCGGGAGATCAAGCCTGCGGCTCCAAAGATGGACACAGAGGCCCCAGACCAGCTCCAGGAGCCCCGGATGGGGACACTGAGGATCCAAGGCTGGTGTATCTGCAGGAATACCGTCCTGCCTTGGAAATAGCCCTGGAGGCTGAGCTGACTTCTGCCCTACGGGACGGCAAGGTGAGGAATTGCTGTTTAAGCCACTCAGTTTGTGGCTGCTACTCATAGCAACTCTGGGAAAGGAAAAGATGTTTCCAGAACAAGGTGGGAGGGTTGATGTTAGAAAGCCCAAGACCCCCTTGACCCTGTCTTTATTCTAATTGTCCAGTCATTGGGTCAACGGTGGCTTTCAGGATGTCATAGTCTGGTTTGGAATGAGGAAGTCATGGTCACTTTTGGTTCAAAAAAATGGGGAATTTAGCAACATTGTATCAAGAGGCTCCAGCTGTCAATAATCCATGAATGTCTGTTCAGGACTTTTGGACCTGCACTTCCTATATCTGACTTATCAGACACACTATAGTGCTTAGATGTGTGTCCGATGCTGTTTCAAACACCTTACAAAGACCAAGTCACTGTGACTTTTACAACCACCCTACGAAGTAGGTACTGTTATTTCCATCCCCATTTTATAGTTAGGACAAATGAGGCACAGAAAGGTTAAGTATTTGCCCAAGGGCACACAGCTAGTCCATGGCCCAACCAGGATTTGAAGCTGGGCATCTGGCATTGGAGTTGACCTCCTACCACTCCCAGAGCTGCTGTCTGCCTGTAAGGTTCTCTTCACGGGTGCCTGGCTCACTCCCTCACCTCATCCCCGCCTTGGCCTAAGAGTTGCTCCTTCAAGGAGGCCAAGCCAACCCCTCCATCCTGGCTACTCTGTCTCCTGCCCAGCATTACATTTCTTCATGTACCATCATGGCGTTGGGTCACTGGGGTCCCCTGGCCTGACTGATGCCAGAGCTTAAGCTCTGCCTGGAGACAGCAGCAGCCTGCCTTGGTGACACTGGTCCCAGGGCAGGAAGAGGATGTCCCAACGATGAGGGAGCCTTGGCTCCAGGAGCCCTCATGGACACTCACCCCCGGGGCCAGGCCATCCGTGTTGGACGATATGCACTGACCTAACAGTAACAAACTGAAAGCGACCCGTGTTAGGTGGATAACACGCGTGTTCACAGGTGTCGTCCGCGACTCCTCGGCTGGAAAGTCGGGCTCATGGGGGATTTTAATGATATGGGGAAAGGCTTGGGATAAACAGTTGAATAGAGAAGTCAGGGTCGAAATCATATTTAGAACTTGTGATTTTACCGTATTAAAAATCTGGACATCCACACGTGGGAGGAACCACAGTCAGGATCCCTGAGTGGGGTGAACTCGAGGGCCCACGGGTGACTGCAGGGGGCTCCTCTTTCTGAGACGCGGCTGCGGCACCTGCTGAGAGCGTGGCCCTGGGGCAGACCCCTGAGTCTGACCCTGGCCCTGTCACTCATACATGATCTGAGGGAAGCAGCCGTCCCTTCTTATCCCCTCTCCACTCCTGAAATGGGCAGGAGACTCTCTCCACCTACGAGATGGACACTCAGATGGAGCCAGGCTGATGAAGCGCCCACAGGGGCTGGGGCAGAGGGAGGGGTCCTTGAGCCATCTTAGCTGTCAGAATTTCTCCTCTCTTTGCACCCAGTCCCCAGGGACTGGCAGCTGGGCCCATTCTTCACTCTCTTGGTCCTGAGAACAGCAGCACCAGGGTCCAACCGTCCAACCCAAGTTCTTTGGGTTAAAGCAAAGCACCAAAGCCGGGTGGCAGTGAAGGCAGCAGGGATGGGGAGCAGGGCTGGGAATGAGCATGCACTTGGGGTGTTCTTCGGAGGATCTGCCCACACCCCCTCTCCCCCACGCTCCTCCCTGCACCCACCTCAAGACGGCTGGCAGGAGGCCAGGTGTGCAAGAGCTAGTGGGCAGAGGGAGGGAGGGACTGGCACAGCAGGCTGGCTGCTGCCATCAGCCCTACCAAGTTCCTGCAGAGTGACTTTGGGCGGGTCCTGGACCTTGAGGCTTGGCTCCCACCCACACTTAGGCTAAGAGCAGAAACTCCCCCACGGAGGGCAGCTTCCACCTAGTACTTGGCCTAGAGCTGCTGCTGCCAAGTAACCCAGTTTCCTTCCAGCCCTGGCCACGTCTCAGAGGGGGGAGCCACCCTCTGGAGCCGTGAGGAGCACACTGAGACCAGAAGCAGCCTTAGCTTGACGTGCTGAGTCCCTCTTCCATTCTGCTGGCAGGTCCTGGGAAGCTCCTCACCCTGAGTCTGAAACTGAGGCTCAGTTACTTTCGGGCACATGCTTCTGGGCTCTCCATGATGCTTTCTGGGGTAAAGTCTTGGGTTTCAAAACCAAAGCTAAAGGTCAGATTGTCAAACTCTGGGCTGGGGAACAGGAAGAAAGACAAGTGGCCCCAAGGAGGGTGACTGGGAGCACATCAAGTCACCCTCTTGGGCTCTCCTGGAAGGGCCTCCCTGACCAGTTGGCTGATTACAAGCCCATGTCCGGCTCTTTCCTGCCCCTAATGCTCAGTGGGACTGGATGAGGAGGTGAGGAGGGCACTTGTCCCCACCCCCCCCCCCCCGCCAGTGCCCGCTGGGTCTGTTGCTCTGGCCCCAGGGAGGAGCCCACATACCTGGGTCTGCCCCCGTGGCGTGGGTGATGAGCAGCACAACTGAGAAGAGAAGCATGGGCCTGGGCTGGGCTGTGGGCCGGGAGGGGGAGGAGGCCAGGGCGGAGGGCGGTGGTGCTGGCGACGTCACAATGGGCTGAGGCTGAGGTCAGGAGGCTTCTTGCTACCTGTTTGGGTTCTAAAATGGTTCACAGAGGGCTCTCTGGTCTGAGCCTCCCTCCCAGCCCGCTGGGCTCCCTGCTGACCTGGCGTCCTACCTCCCCCCAGCCCACCCTGGGCACTTTGGGCCGTCACGCCCAATCCTTCTTTAAGGCTCCCAGGTCCCCTCCACGAGCCTGTCAGGGGGCCCCTGGTGGAGGCCAGGTAAGCCCTGCCGGCTGGGCCTCTCCAGCACGAGGCCCGCGGGGTCCAGTGACCCTCTTCCTTCCTGCTCAGGACTCTGGCCAGCGCCCAGGCTGGGCCTCATGCTGGTGCAGGGTGCCCCGTCTCCTCCAGACCCGCCCAGAGGGCAACACCCCCTGCCCCCAGCACTTTGTGGTTTATTCCACAGGAAGCTGAAGCAGAGTGTGACCAGGGTGGAGTGCCACGGGGTTTGGACCCAGTGACTGCAGGACTGTTACCCCAGAGTGATCAGAGGAGCCTCTGTCCAGCCGGACCTCAGAGGAGCCAGGAGTCAAGTGAAGAGGGAAATGGCACTCCGTGGCGTGGTCTTCCTAGGAGTTACTTAATTGCTGGTCTCTGTGAGAGTGTTGTTTCCGCACTGGCTTAAACTGTAACATTTCTATGCTATAATTCACACCCTGGGGAGTGTAAGCTCCTGTGACCTTGAGAAACACCTCCCTGTGATAAAGGCCACTTCCCGACATCCCTTGCAGATTCTCCTCTGCCTTTGTTCTGCTTCAATAAATAAGAATTTCTGCTCATGGTCTGTGGTCATGTGGCCCAAGAATTGAACCTGCCAATACTGTCCTAGGCAAGGAATGACATCAGATTTCCTCTGAAAGCCCCATGTGACCTCAGCTCCGGGCCCAGAACTTCAGAACCCACTACTGGCTCATCTGGATCCAGTGGCACCATAAACCTGAGTTCTCCAACCCTCCGAGTGGTGCTGGGTCTCTTGCTGAGCACGATTTCCACAACACAAGCCGACCTGGGCAGGACAAACTATCTTACTGGGTGGCAAAGGTCAGCAGGAGATGACCAAGCCGGGTTGGTGCGATGCCCAACCGCTGTACCCCCCACCCCCCCGCCCTGCCCTGCCACCACCTGGGAAGAGTCTGACTTGCAGCTAGCGGTTTGCTGAGTAGCACTGTGGCAGCCTGCGGAGCTGTGCCCCACCCAACACAGCCTAGTGTCACTGTCTCAGGGGCAGATGCCCGGTCTCACTCTGAGCTCGGGACTGGACGCAAATCTCTTCCAACAGAACAGGCTGGGCAGAGCCGACAAGAGGAAAAGCCCTTGCCCTCGCCTTAGTCTAGTGGAAGAGACAGAAAATGAATCAGTTCTGAGGACACAGATGGGCTGGGCAGGCCAGGCGCCGTGGAGCAGGGGCCACGGGGACAAGAGGTTGGGCAGGCGGGAGGCGGCGAGAGGTGAGGAGGGACCAGCAGAGAGACCTGACTGGAGGGTCCCGGGGGCTGGCGCGCTCTTGCTCTTGTATTTCTTTGTCACACCCTCTGCCAGCTCTCTGGCCAGCTTCCTGCTGCGGGGGCCGAATTCTCCCTTGGCCTCTGGGCCTCTCCTCCATCTCGTGTCCTCAGAGACAGATGACTGTCCAGTTCATGCTGCTCTGTCCAGTGTCTTCTCACTGTCCTGCACAGCCGTCGGCCACCTCTGTCCCGGCCTCTCCCTTCTCTCCCCATCCCACTGTTTCCGACCTCGGGCCAACAGCGTCTCTTCTTAGCTGTATCACTAGAGTCACTAGAGCCAGGTTATCACCACATGATATTCTCCTTTCTCATTTTGCCCTCCCTAACATAGTCCTCATGTTAAGCCCAATCTTTTAATGCCAGCTCTACCAAACAACCCCCTTTAATTCTCTCCCTTTCCCTCCACTGAACCTCAGATGAGGCTGAGATCTCCTAACAAGGTGTATTGGCATTTGACACCTGGTTTCAGAGAATATAAAAACTTGTCCAAAGACCCAAAGCTCTTTAATATCACAGCACAGAGCAGAACCAATGGCTCCTTAAGTTGATCAGAATCGGGGGGCGGGGGGGCGGCGAGAGATCGGAGCACGCAGATGAATTTGGCCTCACCTGGCTCTCCTCCAGCCCCTGCTGGGGAGGGAGCGCTGGACAGGGGAGCATGGGGCTGGGCTGAGCCCAACTGACCCGCACCCGAACCTGCTGCCTCCACCCTAGCCCAGTGTTGACTGTGAGGTCACCAGGGTCAGCTCTGCCATGCATTTGTGATGCCCACGTGCAGCTGCCACCGCTGACTAGGTATCAGCCTGGCCTGGAGGTGAAGTTGGATAGTTCTGGACTGGAATGACAAGAAGATGCTCCAGCTTCTAACAGCACTGCTCATGGCACTCAAGGGACATGCCCAGGACGAGTCAGGTGGGTGCCAGGCTTGCCCCAAGTAGAGGGGGTGGGAAGCCTCCTTCTCCTGCCTGAGCCCGAGGGCACTGAGCCCGAGCCTGCTGCTGAGGAAACAAGGAGACTGTACTGACCGATCACAACGTTGTAGCCAGCTGGACGAAGACACCGCCTACTGTCACCCCCAGGCACCCGGCCCAGGGTACAGAAGCGCAGGGGAGGGGAGCAAGAATCCAGCATCTGGCTGGGTGACTCAGAGCTCTGTCTTGAGCACTAGGACACTTCAGGATCCTTAGGGGCTTACACCCAAGGAGGAGGGGACATGGAATAGGGCCATATTTAATTTAGAACACCTGTATTAGGCAGTCTCATTAAATGGGGGCCTTAGAAGGCCATCATGGGTTAATTTAGTTCGTGAGTTAAAGAAGTTTGTTCTGTCCCTCAGGCCTGTGTCAAACTCTGTAGGAAAAAGTTCTATGGTTAGATAAGATTTGGAACCGTTCCATTCCACGTTCTTCCTGTAGAACCCAGTGGCTCTCCACATACTAATGGTTCTGACACGCCTTAGGGTGTTCAGCCGGCTTCATTTTATTTAATCTGGCGTTTCTGAGATGTATCTGACCATAGACCCCCCTCCCCTGTAGGCCCTCTGCAGCCTGAAGACCATTCCCTGGCTTATTTCTAACATTTTCTACTTTTTCTTTAGAAAGTCGCCTGTCCCTTAGTGCTTTGTGATTCTCTTATTCAGGGGAGTTTCTAAAGCTGATTTGCAGGACCGTATTGAGCCGTAGTGACATTAACCCTTTGTCTCTTACATGTGTCATGAACTCGTTCCTCCTAACTCTTCAGTGCTCTTCCAACTTATTTTGGACCGAACAGAAATTTAAGTTTATGAAAACTTTATTGATATTTTTCACTACAGTTCTTGGGTTTTATTTGATGCATCAGAAGGGATTTTGGTCCCAAGCTCACAAGTGCAATCAGCACTCTGGGCTCTGCGGTCAGACTGGGCTCTACCCACTGGGGCAACTGGCTTACTGGCTCTGTGGTCCTGTTTCCCCACCTGTAAAGTGGGCACATGAGGGTCCCTGTGGGGAGAGAATCTGCAGAAAGCTCTGAGAGCAGGCCTGGCTCTGTCAGGGCTCAAAACCCTTAGCTCTTATTCCAGAGTTCGGTGACTTCACTTCTTTTTTTTTAATATTTTTTATTCTAATGTGTTATATATGACAGCAGAATGCATTACAATTCATATTACACATACAGAGCACAACTTTCATATCTCTGGGTGTATATGAAGTATATTCACACCATTTGTTCTTCATACAAGTTCTTAGGGTAATGATGTCCATCTCATTCCACCATCTTTTTTACCCCCATGCCCCCTCCCTTCCCCTCCCACCCCTCTGCCCTCTCTAGAGTTCGTCTATTCCTCCCATGCTCCCCCTCCCTACCCCACTATGAATCAGCCTCCTTATATCAGAGAACACATTCCGCATTTGGTTTTTGAGATTTGCTAACTTAGCATTATCTTCTCTAACTCCACCCATTTACCTGCAAAAGCCATGATTTTATTCTCTTTTATTGCTGAGTCAAATTCCATTGTGTATAAATGCCACATTTTCTTTATCCATTCATCTACTGAAGGGCGTCTAGGTTGGTTCCACAGTTTAGTTATTGTGAATTGTGCTGCTATAAACATTGATGTGGCTGTGTCCCTATAGTATGCTGTTTTTAAGTCCTTTAGGTATAAACAGAGGAGAGGGATAGCTGTGTCAAATGGTGCTTCCATTCCCAGATTTCCAAGGAATCTCCATACTGCTTTCCATATTGGCTGCACCAATTTGCAGTCCCACCAGCAGTATGTAAGTGTGCCTTTTCCCCACATCCTCGCCAACACTTATTGTTGTTTGTGTTCTTAATAGCTGCCATTCTATGGGGGCTGGGGATATAGCTCAGTTGGTAGAGTGCCTGCCTCACATGCACAAAGTCCTGGGTTCAATCCCCAGCACTGCCCCACCCACTCCTGCCCCAAATAGCTGCCATTCTGACTGGAGTGAGATGCAATCGTATAGTAGTTTTGATTTGCATTTCTCTAACTGCTAGAGATCTTGAACATTTTTTCATATATTTGTTGATCGATTGTGTCATATTCTGAGAGGTATCTGTTCAGTTCCTTGGCCCATTTATTTATTGGGCTATTTGTTTTTTTGCTGTTTAGCTTTTTGAGTTCTTTATATACCCTAGAGATTAGTGCTCTATCTGATGTTAGAGTGGTAAAAATTTGCTCCCAAGATGTAGGCTTTCTATTCACCTCACTGATTGTTTCTTTTGCTGGGAAGAAGCTTTTTAGTTTGAATCCATCCCATTAATTGATTTTTGATTTTAATTCTTGTGCTATAGGAGTCTTAAGTAAATTGGGGCCTAATCTGACATAATGGAGATTAGGTCCTACTTTTTCTTCTATTAGACGCAGAGTCTCCGGTTTAATTCCTAGGTCCTTGATCCACTTTGAGTTGAGTTTTGTGCATGGTGAGAGACAGGGGTTTAATTTCATTTTGTTGCATATGGATTTCCAATTTTTCTAGCACCATTTGTTATATATCTAATATATGATAACTGTAATTATGTGGATTTGTCTCTGTGTCCTCTATTCTGTACCAATGGTCTTACTAGTCTGTTTTGGTGCCAACACCATTCTGTTTTTGTAAATATTGCTCTGTAGTATAGTTTAAGGTCTGGTATACGATGCCACCTGCTTCACTCTTCCTGCTAAGGATTGCTTTAGCTATTCTGGTCTCTTATTTTTCCAGATGAATTTCATGACTGCTTTTTCTATTTCTATGAGGAATATCATTAGTAATTTGATTGGGATTGCATTAAATCTGTACAGTGCTTTTGCTAGTATGGTCATTTTGACAATATTAATTATTAATTCTGCCTATCCAAGAACAAGGGAGATATTTCCATTTTCTAAGGTCTTCTTTAATTTCTTTCTTTAGTGTTCTCTAGTTTTCGTTGTAGAGGTCTTTCACCTTTTTTGTTAGGTTAATTCCAAAGTATTTTATTATTTTTTTGAGGGTATTGTGGATGGGGTGGTTTTCCTAGTTTCTGAGGATTTGTCTCTGATGTACAAAAATGCCTTTGATTTATGGGTGTTGATTTGGTATCCTGCTACTTTGCTGAATTCATTTACTAGTTCTAGAAGTTTTCTGGTGGAATTTTTTTGGGGGGGTGTCTTCTAGGCATAGAATCATATCATTGGCAAATAGTGCTAATTTGAGTTCTTCTTTTCCTATCCATATCCCTTTAATTTATTTTGTCTGTCTAATTGCTCTGGCCAGTGTTTCAAGAACTATGTTAAATAGAAATGGTGAAAGAGGGCATTCCTTCAGTTCTGATTTTAATTATTCCTGTCCTCTGCTTTTGGTGTTGATTTATTTTTCTTTTTCTAGGGCTTTAAGATGTAATGTTTCTAGAGGGAATGCTTTCAATTTTTCTTCATTTAGAATGATCTTGGCCTGGGGCTTAGCATAGATAGCTTTTATGATGCTGAGATATGTTCCTGTTATCCCTAGTTTTTCTAGTGTTTTGAACATGTATGGATGCTGTATTTTGTCAAATGCTTTTCCTGCATTAATTGAGACGATCATATGATTCTTTTCTTTAAATCTATTGATGTAGTGAATTACATTTATTGATTTCTGTATGTTAAACCAATCTTGCATCCCTGGCATGGACCCCACTTGATTGTGGTGCACTATCTTTTTTGGTATGTTTTTGTATTCAATTTGCCAGAATTTTATTGAGAATTTTTGCATCTATTTTCATTAGAGATATTGGTCTGAAGTTTTCTTTCTTTAATGTGTCTTTGCCTGGTTTTGGAATCAAGGTGATATTGGCCTCATACAATGAGTTTGGAAGTGCTCTCTCTTTTTCTATATCACAAAATAATTTGTAGAGTATTGGTATTAGTTCTTCTTTATAGGTCTTGTAGAACTCAGCCGTGTATCCATCTGGTGCTGGGCTTTTCTTTGTCAGTAGGTTTCTATTTTCTTGCTTGAAATTGATCTGTTGAAATTGTATGTATCATCCTGATTCAATTTGGCCAACTCATATGCCTCTAGAAATTTGTTGATGCCTTCAATATTCTCTATTTTATTAGAGTAAAAGTTTTCAAAATAATTTCTAATTGTCTTTTGTATTTCTGTAGTGTCTGTTGTGATATTTCCTTTTTCATCACGGATGTTAGTTATTTGAGTTTTCTCTCTCCTCTTTGTTAGGATGGCTAAAGGTTTGTCAATTTTATTTAATTTTTTTGAAGAACCAACTTTTTGTTTTGTCAACTTTTTTCAAATGTTTCTTTTGTTTAAATTTCATTGATTTCAGCTCTGATTTTAATTATTTCCTGTCTTCTACTGCTTTTGGTGTTCATTTGTTCTTCTTTGTCCAGGGCTTTGAGATGTAATGTTAGGTCATTTATTTGTTGACTTTTTCTTCTTTGAAGAAATGAACTCCATGCAATGAACTTTCCTCTCGGTACTGTCTTCATAGTGTTCCAGAGATTCTGATATGTTATATTAGTGTTCTCATTTTAACTCTATTTTTTAATCTCTTCCTTGATGTCTTTCACACCCCATTGTTCATTCAGTAGCATACTATTTAGTCTCCAGGTGTAGGAGTAGTTTTTATTTTTTATTTTATCATTGATTCTAATTTCATTCCATTGTTTTCTGATATAATGCTGGGTAGTATCTCTACTTTTTTGTATTTGTTAAGAATTGCTTTGTGGCATAATATGTGGTCTACTTTAGAGAAGGCTCCATGAGCTGCTGAGAAGAAAGTGTGTTCACTTGTTGAAGGATGAAATATTCTATATATATCAGTTAAGTCTAAGTTATTGATTGAATTATTGAGTTCTATAAGTTTTTTTGTTCAGCTTTTGTTTGGAAGATCTATCCAGTGGTGAAAGAGGTGTGTTAAAGTCACCCAGAATTATTGTGTTGTGGTCTATTTGACTCTTGAACTTGAGAAGAGTTTGTTTGATGAACACAGATGCTCCATTGTTTGGGGGAGATATATATATCTTAACAAATATATATATAAATCTTGTTGGTGTATGGTTCGCTTGAGCAGTATGAAATGTCCTTCTTTGTCCTTTTTGATTAACTTTAGCTTAAAGTCTACTTTATTTGATACGAGGACGGAAACCCTGCTTGCTTCTGCAGTCCATGGGAGTGGTATGATTTTTCCCAACCTTTCACCTTCAGTCTGTGTGTGTCTTTTCCTATGAAATGAGTCTCTTGGAGACAGCATATTGTTTGTTTGTTTGTTTGTTTTTTAATCCAATCAGCTAGCCTATGCCTTTTGATTGGTGAGTTTAGGCCATTAACATTCAGGGTTATTATTGAGACATGATTTGTATTCCCAGAAATTTTTGTTATTTAATTTGACTTGGTTTCTCCTTTGATTAGCTTTTCCTTTAGTGTAATACCTCCTTCTGCTAATTTTCATTGTTGATTTTCATTTCCTCTTCAAAGGATATTTTGCCAAGGATATTCTGTAGTGCAGGTTTTCTAGCTGTAAATTCTTTTAACTTTTGTGTATCATGGAAGGTTTTTATTTCATCATCAAATCTAAAGCTTAATTTGGCTAGATACACAGTATTCTTGATTGGCATCCATTTTCTTTCAGAGTTTGATATATGCTGTTCCAGGATCTTGTAGCTTTCAGGGTCCAGGTTGAAAACATCTGCACATGACCTAATCGGTTTCCCACTATATGTGATCTGATTCCTTTCTCTTGTGGCTTTTAATATTCTCTCCTTATTCTGTATGTTAGGCATTTTCATTATTGTGCCTTGGTGTGAATCTGTTGTGATTTTGAACACTTGGTGTCCTGTAAGGCTCTTGAATTTGGTTTTCCAATTTGTTTTTCATGTTTGGAAAATTTTCTGATATTATTTCATTGTTCATTCCTTTGGTTTGGAACTCTATTCCCTACTCTATCCCAATAACTCTTAAATTTGGTCTTTTTATGCTATCCCATATTTCTTGAATGTTCTGCTTATGTTTTCTTACCATTTTCACTGTGTTATCTACATTATTTTCAAGATTATATACTTTGTCTTCATTGTCTGAGGTCCAGTCTTCCAAGTGGTCTAATCTGTTGGTGATGCTTTCAGTTAAACTTTTAACTCTGTTTATTGTTTCTTTCATTTGAAGGATTTGTTTGGTTTTTCTTTAGAACCCCTGTCTTCCTATTGAAGTAATCTTTTGCTTCTTGTTTTTGTGTATGTAGCTCTTTGTCGAAATGATCTTTTGCTGCCTGTATTTACTCTCTTATTCCATCCTTAATTCACAGAACATTTTAATTATGTACATCCTGAATGCCTTCTCTGTAATTTCATCTGCTGTGCTGGCCATGGATTCTAATAATGTGTGGTATCTTGACTTGTTTGGGGCACTTTCTTCCCTTGTCTTTTCATGTTGCTTGTGTGTCTTCCCTTCTAGCACTGTGGATCCGAGGCATTACCATTTTTACCCTATAGGATTATAGTGCCCCTATAGGGATCCAATACTTCTCCTTTGAGGTGAAGGACAGTGTTATCAGATCCCAATATAAACAATGTACCACCTAAAAACAAATAGTTGTTATTAAGACGTTTACAGTTTGGTCAATGTACAGAAATGGTGAATTCAGCTATCATCTACCATAATTAGTAGGTTTGTAAAAGGGTTTACAATTTCTGATGGTGGACCAAGAACTGGGGATGAGGTGTGGGAAGATATGCTGAGGAGGTAGGAGGTGAGGATACAGAGTTACTATATCTTAGCAAGTATGAAGGAGGAGTCTAAAGAAGAAGGTTAGTAGCAGGAGAAAAGAGAGGTCGTAATTTTGGGTAGACAAGTAAGAGGGAAAACAGTAGGGTACATAAACCAAACACACAATATATTAATAAAAATAAAAAAGGTTAAATAGTAAAAATTGGAGAGAAAAGAGAAAAAAACAATAAAAGGAAAAAAGGTATATACAATACAAGTGTAATGTGCGACTCAGTTGTCTCAGTCCTCAATATCCTCATTCATGCAAAGTACCTGGTTTCTTACTGTTGGGGATGTGAGGGGGGCGAATCAAGAGGGAGAAGAAAGGAAAAAAAAGTCTAGAAGGAAAAGGATTGTGTTTTGGTTGGAGATCAGTGACTTTCCTGCTTCCCTCTCATCCAACAGGTGGGGTCATCTGTGTTAACAGGTATCTCCGCCCTCAGAATGGTGGGGGTTACCAGGGTGTGAGCGTTGGTCTTGGGTGCAGGGCACCTGGAATGGGGTATGGACCCCGCCCGTCTCCTTGGGAGACTGCACCTCCAGGATCTCCTTTGGGGTCAGCTCCTGTGATGTGTGCACAGGGTCTTCTCCTCATCTCGCCTGTAGACCTCACAGTTCCTGCCCTCTACACCCTCTCCCTTTCCCCTTCCAAATCAGGAAACTTTCTCTCCGGGGGTCTTGGGTGTTATACTCTGGTGGCTGCGCACCTGCCATGGAGGGCTGTTTTGAATTGGGCAGTCACTCTGCAGAGTTAGTGGCTGCTGGGGGTTGGGGGGAATTAGAAAACTATGGGGGCACCTGGCTCTCCGGTGTTCCAAACTGGTAGTAAAGATAGTGATGGAGGTGACCCAAGATGGAGGCTGCTGCTTTCAGCGATGGGGTGTCGGGTTGGGTGGGGGGAGCCAGGCGATGACGATGTGCGATGCATTCAGAGATGAGCTCAGTGGCGTGCAGTGTTGCAGCTGTGGCTGTCTTCAGAGCCTGTGATGTCCCCAGGTGCAGGCAGGCTACCGTGAGTAGGGGAGTGTGGCCGTAGCTGCCAAGTCCCAAGATAGAGGGGACCTGGGGAGCCCTGTGTTGGTAGATGGGGGTCCACACGGGAGTGGCTGCGGAGTTCCTGCGTGAGGGCAGTGGCTGAGTGTCCTTCGTGGGAGCAGCGTCTGGGAATTCTGTGCTGGTGCTGATGCCGGTGGTCCCGCTAAGTCACCCTCGAGACCTGGGTGGGCGAGTAGCTGGGAGTGGGGAGTCCTGCTGCAAAGCTGAGGCCCAGAGCCCTGCACGGCAGGACCGACTTCACTTCTTAAGTTTACGTTTTTCCTGGCCTGAGTTGGTCAAGATATTTTCCTATGGAATTTTCTAGAAATTTTATTTTTTCACTTTTTATAATTAGGTTTACAACCCACTCAGTATCAATTTTGTGTACAATGTAAGCTACAGACCAAGTCAGATGTGGCAAAATAGCTGGTCTGGAGGCCCTTAAGGGAACCAAGCCAGGCATGGGAAGACAGTCACCCAATGTCAATCACACGCGTCGGGGGAGGCTGAAGAAGCGGATCTCAGGAGAGAGTAGAAGAGTGACCAGAGCCCCAGGAGGGCCAGAGAGGGGAGGGCGGGGACAACAGGCACAAAACACAGCGGAGTGAGGCTGGGGTTCCACAGCATAGGAGAGCGACTACAGTTGACAACACCCTGTTACAGATTTTATGAAGAACCAGAAGAGAGGTCAGAGGGTCCAGACACAGAGCAAGGATAGGGGAACGAAAAGCCAATTACCCTGACTGCTCCTCACACATCACGTGCACACACTGGATCATCCCACGGTCTCCCCTAAACATGCACAGTCATCGTGTGTCGTGTCTTTCTGTATGGATGTCCAGCTAGGCCGGCCTCAGCGCCCATCTCCTCCGTAGTGAGGAATCGCGTCTCCATCCACACGCCTGCAGCTCCCCCCGCTTACTTATTGGTCTCTGTGCCCCCCACCCCGTCTTAGTTCACATGGTTTTATAATAAGTCACGAGATGTGACAGGTCAAGTCCTTTAGTGCTGGGCTGCCTGCCCGGTTGTGTTGCTCTTCGTGGCCAATGGCATTCCTAACCTCAGAGCAGGGTTGTCAGATTCCACAAAGCCATCGAGGTCTTGATGGGACGTATTCAGTCTGCAGGGCAACCCAGGACGCGACATGCCACACCCTTCCTGATTTATCTCCTATGAAATAAAAAGTTTCTTGAACAAAAGTTGCTACATATTTGTTTCCCTTTATTTCCAGAGAGTTTATGATTCTGGAGCTAATATAAACAATATTATTTTTGTATTTATTTTTCATTTGATGCTGGTGTATAGAGTTTTACATTTTATCTACTGATTTTGCTTAATCCGTCTATTAATTATAGTGGTTTATATGTACATTCTTCTGCGTTTTCTGTACCCACACCATGTCATCTGTGAATAATAGCAGTGTTATTTCTTTCTTTCCCAAGCTTCTCTGTTTTATTTTTCCAATTCACTGTTGGGTGACTGGCATAACGTGTGTTAGTGAAGGTCTGTGCTCCAACCATTGACGTACTCCTAATTTTTTTTAGTTTTATTTAAAAACAAGCTTATGGTTTTAAAATCCATGTAATTTAGTTTATTGCTGATATATTTGGGTTTGAATCTAGCAGCTTATACCTGACTTTCCATTTATGGACTCTCTTAAAACTTTTTAAAAATTTTTTGTTTTTTGGCTTTTTTTTTAGATAATTTTTTTAAACCAAAACAAAGATCCCCTCTATTATCTGTGCCCACATGAATGTCGGCATTAGAGTACCCAGTAGTCTTCTCCACCTCTGCCCGTCTACAGTGCCAGAGCACTGTGTGGGGGTGTTGTCTGTGTGGGGGGTGTTGTCTATGTGTGTGGGGGTGTTGTCTGTGTGGGGGTGTTGTCTGTATGTGGGGGATATTGTCTGTGTGTGTGGGTGTTGTGTGTGTGGAGGGATATTGTCTGTATGTGTGGGTGTTGTCTGTGTGTGGGAGTTGTCTGTGTGTGGGGGTGTTGTCTGTGGGGGGGTATTGTCTGTGTGGAGGTGTTATCTGTGTAGGGGTGTTGTCTATGGGGGGTGTTGTCTGTGTAGGGGTGTT